>NW_005842755.1:755536-763141 GCF_000455745.1 Alligator sinensis | reverse complement strand
GCCGCAGTGAGCGAAGCAGTTGCAGAGGAGTGTTAAAGAACAAACACTTTCTCTTATCTGTTCTATTATACAGAGCCAGCAATTCTCCACAAAGCAGTTATGTCATCTTATAACTAAAATAATCAAAGTTTAAGGCAGATATTTTTTCTGATTTCACAACTATATACCCTTATTGCTTAACAGTTATTTATTAAGATATTTAAATTTTACATTTTTGTTAGAAAATTTTGATTGACATTTATTTTATTACTTTTTCTTTGTTTGACTTGAGCTGCATTTGTTATGGCAACAGGAATTCAAGTAAAATGCACAAAACAATATCTTATATTCTTAAATGTGCTGGATATGTATATATTTTAAATTATCAGAGCATGTTTTCTGCATGTAAAACTAACTTGTTAAGAAGTGTTTGTAGTTACAGAATTGAACGCTTTGTTTCTGGTCACTGTTCTTCCAGAAGTTTAGTTCTAATGGATCTTGTCTTGTGGTGCCTCCTTTTCATAAACAGGAGCAGGAAAAAGCTTCCTTGTGGTTTTCAGTTTTCAGCTAGTTTCTTTACTTTGAACAACTTAAAATTTATGCTGTATTCTCTCTGTGGCCACCAAAAAGTTATTGCAATCGAAGCCTGATTTAATTCTTCAAACTAGCTCTGGTTTCAGGTACTTAGCTAGTGACTTTTATTTTTATTTGTTTCATAATTGGACTTTCTTTAAATCACTGGCAGTGAATGTGTACTCCTTGAATATTTCTATTTTAATTATAGTAATTTTATGTGTAAATATAAGTCATTCTAACTTCTTTAATGTAAGTTCTAAACAAACTAATACTTGAGGTTACAGGGAGTGAATTAAAGTTGCAGTTCAGTAGTTGTGTCTTCAGATACTTAAAAGTGATCAGTGACATATTTAGGTCCTTTTAAGCCTATTGAAAGTCCACCTAATATTCCTTTGATTAAGGACTCCAAGTTTAGTCCATCAGTGATTCTGACAGTTTAACTCATCATTTTGGAAAGATTAATTTCTTTTTCTTGGAAAAAGAAAGCCCCTTTCTTTTCCATGGGCATGGGGCAGAGAGGATTATTTCTGAAACCTCTTGTATACAGAAAGACATTTCTCAAATTTTTCCCTTTCGCTACTTGGGATCCTTCCTAAGATAACTTTTTATATACTGCTGTTCTGTTCTGAGATCTTATCTCCTTTTTTCCAAATCTAGTGGCTAAAAATCACTCTTATTATGGTTCTTGGGGACTTGGGGTTTTTTTTAGTAGTATACTTCAGCACTATTTACAAATCTGATTCTTAAATAAAATATACTATATTCATTAACAAATCTACTAGGGGTGCACCAATAAAGATGTTTTTTGGAACGATACTGATGGATGATTTATTAACAAGCCATATCGGCCAATACCGATCAAATTGCTGATATTCAGCTCAGCAGCTTGAAAGAGCAGCATACAGCTGGTAAGCCTGGTGGGAGGGAAGGGGCAGGGGGAGGGACGAGGCATGGTGGAGCAGGCACTGCACAACCAGGGTGGGGCACAGGACAGAGCTGTGAGAAGCTCATCCAGGCAGTGCAGGAAGAAGTGCAGATCCCACCACTACATGCACCCCTGGGGGAGCCATGGAATGCATGTGCCCCCTGGATCTGTGCGCAGGGCAAGGCGGACTGCTGCTGGGGCCGGGGTGGCACCAGCCTCTTCCCAGTGGGAGGGGTTAGGCAAGGGCTGTGCTCAGTGCAGGGTGGGGGGAACCACAGTCTTACCCCAGAATTCACCATAGGCCCCCCCCCCTCACAGTGCCACCACCACCCACCCCAAGCACAGCCCTTGCCCAACCCTCCCCACCAGGAAGAGCCTGGCACTGCCCTCAGCCTGCAGCAGCAGCCTGCCCTTGCCTATGTTGTATTGGCAACAATATGATACTAGGGGACACAGATCCAGGGGGACACGCCCCCATGGGTCCCCTGTGGGTGTGTAGCCGCATTATCCACGCTGCCCCTCCCCCCGGATGAGTCTGTCATGGCTCTGTCCCACCCTGGCTGGGCATCACCAGCCCCACTCCCTTTCTCACTGCAGAGGCTTCGATCTGCTCCCCCCACCCCCAACAGATTTACCAGCCAGACGCTGCTGGGCTTGCTGCCTGCATGCTGTGGCTGTGCACATGCTGCAGCTGTGAACATGCACACGGCATTTATTGGCAACTTTATCAGCTGCATAGCCTAAAAAAAAAAAGCTGATTTGCTGATTTAATGTCAGTTTTCCTTTTATTGCCAATACAATATGGACCAATGTATTATCAGTTTATCAATGCACCTCTAAAATCTACTAATCTACTAATTCCAGGCTCTTTGAATTTATGATGTTCAAGGAACATCTTAGAGATTCATTCATTTTGTGAAATAATTTTCAGTCCCCTCCACCTATTCTTAACCAATTTCATCCTATTTGGTTTAATTCCAAAGCTCTTATGAGATGAGAAAATGAGAGAATTAAACTTTTAAAAAAGTGAAATACTTAACATTAACCCCTATAGTTATCAAATAGCCTATGTAATTAACCTTAAGCTTTCCAAAGAGACATTCTAGATCAAAATCCAATATACATTAAATTTCAGGTGCAAAGAATGTTTTTTAGAAGCTTAGGGTTACAAATCAAAATTGGTTCATTCATTATAAACTATATTACTTGAATTGGCTTCCATCTTATTTAATACTGTAAATAAGTGGGGGGAAATCCCTTGTTTTATCTTTGCTATTAAAGCAGTTGAATTGTCTCTGGATTAAAAACTCGCATTGAATGGTTTATGCTGTCACTGTATAAACTACGGTCTTTAAAAAAACAAATAGACAAACAAAACTGGTTACTGAGGGAATTAGTAGTTTTTTATTAGGCTGCTAGAGTTTTATCCTTTGTAAGACTCACCATAGCATGTCACAATATGATGGTTTGCTTTTAACATAAAAGCACAGACTGTTATTTAAAAAAAAAAAAAAAAAAAGTTTGTAACTGAATTCCATTGTATTCTGAACAGAAAATGCTGTCTACTTGAAATGAAACTTAAAGTGCTCACATTCAAATTGAAAGCTTAGAAAACCTTATTGCCTAGCAACATATATAAGTAAGCTCAGAAATGTAAACCGGTTCATGTGTAAGCATAAGAACTAGAATAGAAATTTGCTACTCCTGTTGTATTTGTTGCTGTTTTGGACTTTATGTATTATAAGGTTCCTAAGTCTTGGCTAAATCAAAAGAATCTCAGAAATGGTTTCTAAAGTGTTGGCTTACTGTGTTAATCTCTCCAAATTTAAGGAAGGAGAATTAAGAGTAGGTTACAGAATGTCCAATTAATCAAGTGAGATAACACTGTTTGTATATAAACTAGCTTTTCTTTTACTTAAAGATCTCATTAAACTGATTTAGCAGAAATTTATAAAATACCTGGTTGTAAGCATACAGGAGACTGTTACATCAATAGACAGTGAGACACCAGACTCCTAAAATGTATTTAGATTTGAGGTAACTGGGGAACTTTTCCACTTTTTTGCTGCTTGTGAGCAAAGATTATTGAAAACTTTAAAAAAATATGAATGAATAAATACATAAAAACCAGCTGAGGAGCACCTCTTCATCTATAGGCTACCAATGCAGATTAGTAACCTGTTTATACACTAATATTTGTGTGTACATTTGTATATATACTAAGACATGCGTGTCTATAATAATATAAGTAGTCTATAGATTGAGACTTGTGCATGTATGTGCTATGCTTCATAGCCTATAGATGGAGAAGTGCTTCTCAATTTTAATTCCAGTTTTGCTTAGCACAGCAGCCCAAGGTATTTTTCAATAAACTCTAAAATCAACATGTATAATATAGCATAATTGGATATGGCTGGTATGCAACAAGTCCAATCCAAGCATACCACAAAAAATTCTATTTAGCTGTAAGAGTAAACATTTAAGGCCTAGTTGTAAAGTACTGCTCTATACTCTGCTAAGATCTGAATAGCTTTTATAGCCAAACTGTTTAACGATACATCTCTCCTTTTTCAGTGACAGTAGAATTCTTGGTTATGGTAGACTGCTGCCTACAAACAAATGGGTTATTTGTTAGAACTCTGAAAAACTTCCATTGATCCCTGATATTCTATTACTTTGACACCTGACTGAGTCTGAAACATTAATAGTATGCTGCACAAATTGATGCTTTTTGCAGATTTATGGGAATTAATGTAAGCTTTTAATTCAATCTGTGTACTGTACCATCAGGTATTACTCCTTTAAAGTAATGCTGTCCAATCTGGTTCCCATGTGAATCTGTTGCTGTTAGCTCAGGATGTATATACTTTATAAGAAAAGAACTACTAGGCTAGGGACAGAAGTTACACTTAAACTGGTTTAAACCTGTAATGGAACAGAAGTTCAGTGCACATAAACCACTTTAAAAAATGGCTGAAACTGGTTTATGATAAACCAGGTTGGATGTAACATCAAACATAGCTGTTTTAGGTCAAACTGGTTTAAGACGCATCTATCCCAGACCCCTTCCTGGTTTAAGTTAACTCAGTCCCCCAGCATCCCAGGATGCTTTGCTGCTTTGGGTTGGGCTGTGCTGTCTGCTCCAACAGTGCAGGGTTGGCCCTGCCCCTCTGCTCTCTAGCCAGAGAACTATCACAGCTCTGGCTGGCTGAGAAAGGGGGTGGGAGTAGGAAACCACGCTTGGGTCTATAGCTGAAGTCTGCCAGGCTTTTCCCTGTTCAGGGGTGGGGGACATGGCCAGACTCTGGCCAGCATGCTAAGGTGGAGGGGAAGGAAGGGGGTTTAAACCCTCTTCCCTTCCCTCTCCCACCACCATGGGACCCCAGCTGGGGTCTGCCTGGCATAGGCGCAGCAACCCCTGCCAGACTTTCTCCCTTCAGCCCCCAATCCCCAGTAGAGCGGTGGAGGCAGGAACATGGCCAGTTGCTAACCCAGGCTGGCAGCCTGAGGCAAAAGGAGGGAGGGAGGGAGGTTTAATCCTTCCTCCCTCCCCTCTCCCACCAGCACAGGAACCTAGCCTGGGAGTGGGGGAAGCAGGAAGGGGAAAAAACCTGCGTGGCTTCTCTCCCAGCTTCCCTCCAACTTTGCAGCCACTGCCGAAGGGAAGGGAGGGCTTGTTCTAGTGCCCCCCAGCTTCTAGCCTGGGCAGGGATGTGGAGGGATGTGGTTTGATTCCCCACCCCCCTCCACCAGAATCTGAAGTGAATCTGTTCATTTGCTTTTTGGTTCAATCTACACAGTTTAGACTAGGGTTAACATATTTCCAATTTAAAAAAAGAGGACACCTGTGGGAGAGTGGGGGAGGAGAGGAGGAAGTGGTATGTAATTTTCGGGCAGGGTGTGTGGGGGGGGGGGAAAGTGATATGCCCCCTGCCCTCCTAGCCCTGCCGGTGTCCTGCACTCCCAACTTGTAGTCCTCTGCTCCCTTTCAGTCCAGTCCTGTCAGTGCCCCTTACTCCTGATCCCCACCCCCCCAGCCCTGCTGCACACGTGCACACATGCACGCACACATGCACTCACCTGTCAGCAGCTCCTGGGGCCCCATACGCAGAGCCTGTGATCTGACAGCCAGTTAGCTTGCCCCAAGCAAAAGCAGAGGTAAAGCAAAAACCTAGACATTTGCTCGCAGTTAAAAAAAAAAACAAAAAAAAAAAACAAAAAAAAAAAACCTGCCCAGACAGAGGACAAGGAACCAAACAAGAGAACATGTCCAGGAAAACCCAGACATATGGTAACCCTAGTGGAATAACCTGCAAAGATTGAATCTATTCAGGTTTGGGGCTTTTAAATGTCTGTCGTAAGCCCCAGAGTTTGCCCAATATTACTTTGATGAAAGAATTAAGATGCCTTCCTTTTGTTTAGTTGAACCTTTAAAAATTACCCAGATTTGAAGGGCAGCGTTATAAAATATTAAAGTAGTCAAGGTTCATATTTGCTTGCCAGTCAGTGGGCATGAGGGAGGATTCATGTTTCAATTAGGGGTACTTTACATCTAAAGAGATAGTGCCAAGACAGCTAAGTCTAGTAGCTGCCTTGAGGGAGTGCTTTGTGTGGGAGGAGGGGAGGAAAGAGGGAACAAGGGAAATTAATAACACTTTTTTTACTGTGTGGTGATTCCCTTATACTGGAATGAGGCACACTTTATGTTGGTATAATATGTTGCCCATTTTGTATAGGACTAGCTATAATAGTATAAAGCACTTCTGTATCAATACACCTACATACAGTGTGTTATAGCAGGGGTGGTCAATCTGCAGTGTGTTTGCCAAAAGTTGCTCAGGCACCCTGTTTCACACAGATCAGGCAGGAAGCAGAGCAGCAGATTGGACAAGGGAAGGGGGATGGAGTGGCACTTGTGGGGTGCAGAGCTTATTTGTGGCACACCTGACAAGATTGGTCCTGTCTTACAGCCTTCTGGAGAACTGTCTAGATATAGATCCAATTTCTCTCCTACTTTTTTCATTTTAAGAGTGAAGTTGGAGTAAATTGAAAGCAAATGGAACAAGCCCTGCAGCATTCTCCTGACTCTTAAAGAATTTATTAGCTTTTTGTTTAAGAGAATAATATTATGCAAGGGACACTGAGAAGTTGCCACTGTTGGGCAACCTCTAAGACTTATGTTAAGATGAGGGAACCTTTTTAGTTTATCTTTTAACAACATGCTGTGTATAACCAGCCTCATTCTGTTGAAGGCCATTTGCATTGCTTGTCCATGCTTTGGTCAGCTGCTCATGTATTAATGTGCAGTTTATGTTGCCTTTAACAGCATCAGCAGAGTTAAAACAAGATGCAGGTGGGTCCATGCAAGAGGGAGAAAAGGTGGGCCTGACCTCAGTTTTTGCTTTTGGCCTAACTCATTTTGTCGGGTTGAAACTTTTCTGAAAGATCTGCAAGGGAACAGAAACATTGTAATATGCTTTTAAAAATGCCCATTAAAAATCCACTATTTAAAAAAACTACTAAAAAGAGGGGGGTTTTTTTGTTTTGTTTTTTAAGTTACCAAAATCTAAACAGTAAACTTGTTCTTGATGATTTTTTTACCTGCAAGTTTCCTGGTATGTGGAAACAGTATGAAAAGTTTTAGCTGCAGTGTTAATGTATTGTAAATAAAAAATAATTTTGGGGTCATTTGCCTTTTGTATTCCCATGATGAGCTAATAAGGTGCCCTGCACTGGAAATATAGGCATTATATTTCTCCTTGTTGAGTCTTGTGTTTTGGGGCCCTAGTATGTCCAATAGGAGTTCCTTTTTAAAAGCTCTAATAGATAACATTCATATTTTTTTATGTCCTTATAAGTATATTATGTTCCATACTGCATGGAAATTTAATTGTATTTTCCTATTCTTGTCTGCTTTTATAGCCCTTTATCCACAGGCAAATTTTTATATTATGAAGAATCCAGAAATATGCATCTTGTTACTACCAGTATGTTCAGATTTTTTTTTACCCTTTGTGTTCACATTGTACATGCACGTTTCTCTGGTAATTCATGGTTCCAAAGCAGGTTTTGCTCCCAGGTTGTTGCCAACAAAAATTTGAGGTCCTCTCCCAGCAAAATGGTGG
>NW_005842755.1:725930-755505 GCF_000455745.1 Alligator sinensis | reverse complement strand
TGGCCCCCCCCCAAAAAAAGGGGGGGGGGGGGGGGGGTAATGATGATTTCAAGACTATCGGATGGTATTTTGTCTGAAAGCCATCTTTAGGCACTCTCTCTCTTGGTTTCTAAGTGGGTATTTGAATTAATTGGACTTCTAATAGCAGGTAGATTATAAGAGAACATGATAAGTATTTAACTATAGTATTTAATATCCTTTCTCAAGCGTGGTGGAGGCATTCTGTCACCTCATTTACAAAAGAAAGAAGAGCACTAATTCTTTTTCAGAATACCTTAAAGCAGGGCTTTCAAGCAGCCAGCTGTGGAGCCACTCCATCCAGCCCTCAGGGCTCCTGGCAGGGAATTTGGGAGCAGGAATTGCCACAATCTGAGACTGTAGAGCTCAGGTAGACAGGACCATCTGTGACAGACCAGGGTGAGTGAAGGCTGTGCTGGCAGTCCTGCTCGTTGCACTGTCATCACCCAGTGCTTGCTTGGCCCACAGCATATGGGGTAAGGTTTGATACTCCTGACTTAAAGTTTCTGAATTCATTGCTCCCTGCAGGAGCTACCTTAAGAAGCCTACCCCTCTGTTGTAAAGGTATTTCCAGTCTAACATAATCTAGAGGGATTACTTCTCAGATGCCAAACCACCCATTTTGTAACCATAAATTAATAACCAGAAAAAAATAAAACCAGAAGTATGGTGAAGGAAGTGCTTGAATACTTTTTTGCTTTTTGCTAAATTGAGTCTATCAGTATGAAATAATCATTTTAAGAAGAGCAGCTTTTATCTCATCAGAGAAACCTGTCAGGCACTAGCTGTCTACACCTACTCAGAAGTAGGCATACAACAATAGGAAAGCAAGGCTATATTAAAAAAATGAACTTAGCATTGCAAAGGTAGTATAAAACCTTTTAACCAACTATTTTCTTATTTAACCAACTTTTTATTATTTGTTACATGGCCAAGTCTGAAACATTAATATTAACAAGGATTAATTACTTGTTTATTTTTAAAAGGTCAAATAAGAATTTTAAATTCTTAGATTTCAAGATGGGCAAAGAAGCTTAATGTGGAGTGCACTAACAACCTGCAAATATTTAATTCAGGATAACTAGTTTGGTGTTCTGTAAGTGGAATTGCAGTACACGTCATGCTGGATAAATGTATTTGTATCATAGTTATGTATCATTATTTGTTCCATTATTACTGTTGCAACATTATTTGTCCAAAAAAAGGTGCAGGAGGCTGCTTGTTCTCATTGATATACAAGTCAGGAAACTCAGGATTCTTTATATGTTTTCTTTAAGGAGATGCATGGTTAAACGTTAGTACTTGTTCAAGAATACCTTGAAAATCTTTAAGTATAAGTACATGCACAGATACCTATGATTTGATAACACAAGTCTACCAAAAATACCTCTACTAAAAAGTTAGTGTTACTCAAATACTACTGTCAAGTTAATAGTTAAAGTAACTTTTGGTGAATGGTCTGATAATAACAAACAACTTGCTCTTAAATGCACACATTTTGGTGCAGTTGTTGGCCTGTTTCTCTTGAGTTTTGCTGGTTCTTGGGCACTAATATAGAAGCTCATCAGTAGTGCCAGTGTATGTTTGTACTGCTGCTGACTTGATGCTGGCCTGCAGATACAGAGAGTTGGTTCATTCTGTTGATTTAACATTCTAAATGGCCATGTTTACATTTGGAAAAAATCAGAATATATTAAGCCAGATCTATGTGTCTGTTCAATTTCCTGTTCTGGAAAACAAGCTCCTGATCATTACTTCTTTGTCAAGGAGTTAAATCCCTAAATTTTATAGGGTTGCTAGGCTTTTAATATCCACAGTAGCTTCTCCTTTTGCCAGACCTTACCTAGTTCACATTTTCTGCTGTTTAATGATTATAGGCAATTTGCTATTACAGGTTAGGTTGATGGTCAGTTCCAAGGTATGCAGAGAGTAAGCCTAGTCTCTTCCTGTGGCTTTTTATGCCTCGTTTGTCCCATCATAACTTTCACTAACAAAACTATGCCTTCCGCTACTCTGGTGTTATTTCAAGGATAATGCTAGTTCGGAGGAGAAGGAGAAGGCAAAGTCAGAGACTGGAGAGAGTGCAGATGGTGAGGGAGGAAGAATATTTGCATTTTAATCTGCTTTAATCTTGCCTTCTGGCTCTCCTCAATCTAAACTTCAGCAGGGTCTTCAAACCAAGTCTCTCACAAACGGATGGTTTCTAATTCCCATTCCTCCTTCTGGTTGCTCAAACGGAGTTCTTTCTGTCCTGGCTGGTAGTCTCTTATGTAGCAAACATTCACCAAGTAGGTCCAAAATTTTCCTTTGAGCACCAAACGCTAGGATCACACAAAGTAGTGTAGTGTAGGCGTGGCTACACTGCAGCTCATGAGCCACATGGAGCTCCTGAAAAAAGTAGCTGAATGAATAATTTGTTACTTGAGCTCAGGTTCTGTGCACAGATCATGAACTCTGGGACATGCCACAAGACACAACTTCTCAGATGTTTTTGGCCATATCAGGATTTTGATTTGTAGCTAGGAAGGTTAGGAAGTTTTGACGCCAGCATAGTACTAGGAGTAGCCAACTGAAAGAATCTCTCAAAGGCTTGTTTTGAAAATGTGCAAGGATTGTATGTTGAAGAACACAAAGGCAGTATGGAAAGCTGTTGCCTTATCTAAATGATCTAGACCAGGGTTTTGCAAAATTTCATTTCTAACTACTGCTAAAATTGTTCATATTGTAAAATTATTTCATTTTATAAGGGCTAGATTTTGGTGCAGTTGCATTTGTTTGCTTTGATAGGCAGCTGTTTTATAAACTTGGATAGAAGGAAGAAGATGCTTGAAAATACAGATGTTGGCTACAAAGGACTAACTCACGGGATCATAATGAATTCTGATTTAGTGCATGGGATGTGAAGTTACCAATAAAATCATAAATTCAAACTTTGAGTTATGGGGTACCGGTCACCTTGGCACACATGTGCACGCGCACACTCTCATTCACACCCATGTCATTTGAATCCATGTAGTATAGTGTATAGTAGCTGCTATAGTGATTGTGAGAGCGCTGGTATCAGTATATCTACCTATCCAAGGCCCTGGAGTCTGCTGTGGATGGTCAGCTTCCTTCAAAGCCGTCTTCTCCAGAACGGGGTCACCTGCTTGTCCTTCTGTCTCTGTAAGTCAGGTGCTGAATGAGGGTCATGCTTCACTGCCTTTTATCCCTCTCTGGCAGATTTGTGTGATCCCCCAACATCATCTTGGCTGCCCAATCTGGAGGTTGCTGTCCCACGTGGGTATTGAGTAGTGCATCACAGCTGTTAGTCACAGGGGTCTCTCCCTGCTGGTACCTGATGTTTTGGGAGTCCACCCTTGACTTGTTGACTTAATGACTGTATTGTTATGGGTTACAGGAATAGTTAATAGGGTGGGTGCTCAGTTCCAGGAATCAGTTCCTTGGCTTGATTAGCCTAAAATGGCTTGTAGAATAGTTTTGTAATGCTAAGTTTCTCTGGATAGGTTATTGTTAACAGCCAGAGGCTCTTGCTTTGTCTTCAAGTATCTACTGATTCATCATACATACTTGCATTTACTCAAGGGGAACCAGCCCAATACAGCAATACAATTCCAATCATTACAATTCCAGTGCATTCTTGCAATAATAGTTCTAGTGATACAAGCTATGACCTTAAAGAAAAATACATTTGTTAAAAGTTAAAAGGTATAAAATACTGAATGTCAGGGTAAAGATGAGACATGAAATATTCAAATGCACTGTGAGGTAGTAAGGATCAAATGCTGGGGATAGTAAGTGAATTAGGTTAGATGCAGTAGACTGATTTAGCATAAACTTTAGACAGATATGGGAAGTTTGCTTTGGGAAATAGGTTTTAATCAAAGGGGGAATGTGTTTACCAGGATATATTTACAGTCATGTTTTCAATGTAGCTTGGCTTGGCTTGGCTTGTCTATTACAGGCTTTGCTTTAAAGTGGATATTTTAGTTCTTTTGTTTTCTTTAGTGACACTGAGCTTAATTGATACGTAGACATAGTTTGTAGGTTTCTCCTACAGAAATCCACTTTAGCTTTCTGGCTTGTGCTGAACCTTGCCACACCCATGCAATCAATCAGTGTGCTGTGTCTTTGCCAGTACTTAGAAGGAAAAAGAAATGCACAAAATAGCGGTGGGGTGAGGGATGAAGGCAAGAAGGGGCTTCTGTTATATCAATGTCCAGAAGGGAAATGTATGAAAGGGGTTTTCTGCTATGCAGAAAACTGAAAATGAGGACATGAGTACACAACCATGTTGCTGTAAATTCCTGCTCTGGAGTATCTCAAAACCATATAAGATCCTCTGTCAAAGTTACCTGCATCTGTGGTCCTACACTGGTAGTTGATGTATAGGTGAGATGCTACGAATCCCTGTCCCTTATTGTATACGTAATCTCTTGTTTATATGCCCATGCCATACCTCAGTTTTTATAAATGGAATTGCAAATCATCTTTAAATTGCTTAATCTTTTGATATTAAAGTATAACTGATTGGAAGCTATGCTGCTCTTACTTCAAATATCCCTTCATAAATTTTAAAATTCCAGAAAGGACCCTTATGATTATCTGAATCTGACCTTCATATACCATGATCCATAAATTACCTTTCATGTTTTTGTTTGTTTGATCTAGATCATAAACTTAATTTTATAGTCAGGATTGGATTCTATTCTAAAGTGATATAATGTGTCACAATTCTTGGAAAACTGTTCCAGCAGCTACTTAAATAACTTCTTTTGCTTTTTTCCTTATCTAGAGTCTGAATATCCCTAGCTACAATTTCCAGTATTTGGATTTTGCTATTCTTGGTCTGCTAGGATTGAAAAGCCTTCTAAATTTTCTGTTCCCACACATATATTGTGCTTCAGTTTCTTGCTAGATCCCAATGGCTCTTGTGTATTTTAAATAAAGAATAATGTCTTACCAACTTGGTAGCATTTATTGCTACCACAGTTGTTTATTTCCTGAAGAAAGACTTGGAAGAGAACTAATGAATCAGCCGTTTCATTTGACTGCATAAGGATTCATGAAAGGCCTATGTGGTATTGTTCCCAAACTATTTGAAGCTTTCCTTCCAACTGAATTAAACTGTTCTACTGTATTAGGTTTAACCTAGTTTCACTATGACAGCAAACATTGGTTCTGTTTCTTTGCTTGTGACCCCTATTTACATTTCATTGGAGGAACTGAAAAATAATTTAGCTTAGTTTTTAACAGCTGATCATCTAACTTGAAGGAGAGCATGTTGGTGGCTTATTACAACAAGCACTTTAATAGATCTATATTGCCCATGTAACTGGTTCAAATGGCTTTTTATAGCATACTCTCTGGCTATTTATTATACATGTCAAAATATTCTCTCTTCTAAAATTTGGAATATCTCTGCATTCTTTTGAATTTGTAACTAATCAAAGTGCACTGCTTTTGATGTTATGTATCGGACCAACAGCATTTATATCTTTAGCTCAGGGGTTGTCAACCGGGGTATGTGTACTCCTGAGGGTACTTGAGAAGGCCCTAGGGGGTACACATGGGCGGGCATGAATGCAGCACCACCACACACCGTCCCGTACTGCCCACCCAGCCGGATGCAGGGGAAGCTTGCACACACCAGCTGCCACCACTCCAGATTCAGCTGTGTGCCACCCCCATGCTCTGCATCCGTCTGTGTGCCGCCCCTCCTCCTCCTTGGCAGATGGAGATACACTGCCCTGCATCTGGCTGCCATGGAGTACAATGATCCAGAAGGTTGGAAACCCCTGCTTTACCTTATTGCCTGTCCTCTGTGAGGGATATTGAACATGTGTATTCACAGGATACCCAATATCGAGTGATATCAGAACTTATGGAGTCTTGGTATAGTTTAAAAAAAAAAAAGTTATGGGTTGGCAGGAAAACATTTAGGAGTATAGCAGTGCATTCTGTACACAGGTGTCTTGTATACTTGTAAACTATAGGGAATTGTCCAAACAACTTCAAATATATGCCATGGCAACATTGATGTTATTTACTGCAGGCAATAAGTCTTTGTATAGCACTGCAGTTGAACAGCAGTAATGGAACCAAGTACATAGAGCTGAGTATTTGCTCAAATACTGCAGTGACTTCCTTGAATAGTTCTGCAGAGACTGGTCACAGTACTTTTGTGTTGGGATGTAGTGGTGCAGCTTGAACTTTAGACTGTCCATATGTAGATGATATGCTATTGTCCTACAATTAACACACATGGAACATCTACATTGCAGTCACCACCATGTCCTTAGTGAGTGTAGACCATTGGTTCTCAGCCCATGGCCTGCATGTGGCCCAATCGATATACTGCTGCAGCCCATGTGACATCCTGTTAAAACATTTTTTTTAATGGATAGTAAATTCACAGGAAGTAAACTGTGTGGGTGCAGCCCACGTAACACATTGCACGTGTGGCCCACTGTGGCAAATAGGTTGAGAATCACTGGTGTAGACCTACTCAAGCTAGCTGTAAATTAGCTTGGTACTGGTAACCATCTAGCCACAGCAGCATAGAACACAGCTTCAGGCTGCAAACACTTCCCAGGAAGCAGGTAAATATTCAGGTTCTAAAGTTCTGAGTTGTAAGTAGCCAGCTCCAGATTGGATTAGGACATGCTACCTAACTTACATAGGGAAACTGGTTGAGATTTAAGGCTGAAGAATTCTGCACTCATTACGTATTTAGTGCAGGCAGTATCTTATCAGTATCCAAAATTGCAATGGCTTCTTTACTTCCTTGTGTGCTTCAAAAACTCACACGTGGTTTACCCCTTGGGGAGTAGATGAGAAAACAAACATGATATATTGCTGAATGCACTACTGGAAAGAGCTCAAAGGAACACAGTGTTAAGAATGTACGGAAGAGAAGATGCTGGTTATTTATCTTCAGAGCTCTCAATCTCAGCTCCTAACTAGAAGCTTCTTTGAGCTGTTCATGTGCTTTCCATCAGTCTCTGGATTTGAACAACTAGGGAAGGGGAAGGGCAGGTACACTTATAGAGAGGCCTCTACTCAATATTGTTTTCCTGTGGTCTGTGACTTGTGGTAGACCTTTAGTACACGGTAAGGGCTTACATTCCCTTTTGCATGAATGTTTAATTGCAATATAAACTTTTTTTTGTAATAGCAGGTGAAGTTGATTGCATCTTGGTTTATGCTAGTTGGACTTAATTTGTGTACATGATCCCAGGGACATTGTGATAGGGTGCAGGTCTTACTTTAGAACTGTGGTAACTAGCATGTACATGTGCGCGCACATGTTGCAGAGCTGCTTGTAGAATTCAGAGTTCTAAAATATATTAAGAGAGCTATACAAGTGTGCAAATAACTGAATTGATTTGACTGAAGTAATTTTTTTGGCAGGATAAATCGGAATAAACACTTTAAACAAAATTATTTTTCTTTACTGAAGAAATGGAGTTTTTAATCTACCCAATACTGCGTGAGAACTCTGCTATAGAAATTCTTTGTTGCTAATATAATAGAATTATTTTTCTGTAGAAATAAATGTGAAGGATGACATTCTATGTTAATCCTAATGTTGCTTTTGTCATGGTTCATTTATATGCCACTAATCAAAATTATATAAACCTGGTTTTGTTTCTTGTTAGACGCATACACTTTTACAGATAAGAAAAGAAGTCTTATAGGAATTTCCTTGCTTTTTCAGATTTTTGCAGTGTAGGTTAGCATACAAGAAGAAATGAAGATTCTTTCCGGGATTCATCTAAATGGTCATCGAATATATACGCAGAGCTCCTCTCTCTGCTGAATATGTAAAATTGTCAAATCAGTTTCAGGTTGATCTTTGATCTCTGCATACTAATGACTCATGAAGTTTATATGGGAAGAAACAGTAGTTGCCCTTTTTATCTTTGCTTGGGCAAAGTTACTTAAGTTGTAAATTCTTTCATTTTTAAGTCTTATCAATGAGCTGTTCTGTACTTTAAACTCTAAAGCATCTGCTTGAAGAGTTGACTGAATATCAAGTTAAATGGTATTTTAATATTTTTAAACTTTGCATTATAACAGTGGATTTGGACAAAAGACAAATAGGTCACATAATCAGCATTATGGCATAGCAGTATTTAGGGTTTTGATCAGTTTGTTCCAACAGACCTTTCTTTAGTATGTAGGTTGAGACCATCTCATTTTCTGTCACTTGATACAGTACTAAATGTCATTATTATAGTTATGTACCATATAAGCTTTTTATTTAACACTGTACTTTTAAATAAAATTATAAATGGCAGGGGTGGCCAATCTGTAGCATGAGTGCAACAAGAGGAGGGCAGCCTGTGTGAGGCATGTGGCAGATGAGGGAGGTGACAGACAGCACCACAACAGATTTGGGCAGAGCAAGGGGATAAGAGTGGCACTCAAGAAGGCGTGGGGTAATGTGGCATGTCTGCCACAAAGGTTGATCCTACTAATTAAGTTATAACTGTACAATAGTTTTGTCTTTTTGTAGTAGTCTACCAATACAGCTGGTTTTAAGTGCCTGGCTAAAGCATAATGGAAACAGGAGAAGGGTTACTATTGGGCTTTGACCAGTAGTAACCTTTGGATCTCAATTCACATTTTTTTGATACTGCTCCCCTCTAGTGGCCAATTTAAGTTACCTTATCTTTTTTTATTATTTTTTCTTCCCTCCCCCAAAAAATCTGATTTTAAAATCCTTGATTTCACAAATGATTTAACCCAGTAGGCTTGAAATTTTAGCACTTTGTGAAGTGAGTGAGAACTTGCTGCAGTTCTGATTGAATTTAATGTAATATCAAAATGACTTCTAGCATGTTTCATAAGTATTCGTATTAAAATATAATTCTAATGTTGAGGCGTCCGACCTATGCCCTAGCTATCTTTTGGGGGTATTCAGTTGAAATTATTTTTAAATGAATAATACAACATTCCTAGTGCAGCATAAACCATTTTTGTAAAAAACTTTGGTATCCTTTAGATCAGCATTTCTCAACCCATGAGTTGCAATCCAAAAGTGGTTCACAAGAATATTTCAAAGGGTTGCGAGCTGCGGCAGGGCCGAGGGGTGGCGGGAAGGGGATGGGGGACTGAGCTGGTGGCACTGGGGCTGGTGCATGTGCTTGCAGGGGCAAGGTGGCTAGGAGATGCTGTTTGGGGGGCCTGGGGAGGGGCCGTGACCAGGCTACCTGGCACAGCATGGCAGCCCAAGGCAGGGGGCATGCCACACGCCTTTCCTCCTCTTTCCTCCAGCCTGTACTGGGGCCAAACTTGCTCCACTGCCACCCATGTGATCCAGAGCTGCCACAGCCACCATGTTCTGGCCCGAGTGGGATGGGGTCAGCTGGGGCCCCTCCAGCAGGGCTAGGGCGGGAGGGGCAGGGGGCCGTGGGTCAGAAGTGAGGGACACCAGCATTGCCTGGGCGGGGGGAGGGGACTGACAGCTGCTCTAATTAAAGTGCCACAGTATATCTTATTGGTGTCCCCAAGCTTAAAAATGGTGGTGGGGGCACTTGAACTAAAGCTTGTCAAATAAACTTGTCTTTAAGTGCCCCTGCCACCATTTTTAAGTGCTGGGACGCTGATGCATGTGATGCAGAAAACTATTGAAATTCCCCCAAAATGTCAGTAGTTTTAAAAATGCTCTGCATTACTAAATACTGGTTATTGGTATAAGTCAAGAAATTCTTTATTGGTGCACCCCTATTTCGTGTTATTAAATAGGTTTTTTTTATATTAACTTCCTGCTTGTTTTCATTTCGTATATTTTTATAAATGATACCTTTTAATCACTTTAGTTACCTATTTAAAGTCAAGTATATTTTTATCATTTTTAACTTAAAATGCAAAACTTGCACACTCATTTCCTGTATTTTCCCTTGTGTGTGTCATGATTACTTCTCCATGGTTTAAAAAAAACAATCATGAAGTCTGCCCACAATCCTTGTGTTTAACATTTCATAACTTTGTTAAAAAACTATCACTGAGAGACTAATATCTGTCTAAATAGAATTCCACTCATCTTGATGTATGCATGTATGGAGCCATGCGCGCTGTTGCACTGTAATGGGAATTTTGTGTGTACGAGAGATTCAGGATCCACCTCAAAAGTTAATCATTTCTTAAACCTGATCACTTAAGAATTACATGCACTGATTTAAATGTGCTTAATTTAAAAAATGATCCTTGTAATTTGTACAAGAATCTTAGATGAGGAAACTGAATTATCAGTAGTGACTGACCAAAAATGTCACAATTTCCTGATCTAAAATGACTAGTCAGGCTTTCCTGCTTTTGAAATATTAGACAGATATTAGAGTATCACTATGTTTTGGGAGGGGTGAGGAAGGAGAAGGATTAAAGTAATAAGAAAACAGAATGTCTCATAGACGTAGACAAGATTTACAAATTTTTATATGTGGAACCAGTGTTGGGCTAAAGCATTAGTTTCTCCCTCTGTCTGCACCATCTTCACCGATTTGTTATAAGCCACAGATGCAGTAAATTCTCAATCTTAACTTTTCACTGCAGTCTGTGTATCCTGTATTATTCTGAAACCCCTTACTACTAGCCATGATTTGGGGAATCAGTCATCTTCAAAGAGTGATAGTTCTAGCTACCTCCAGTTTCCATTGCTGATTTATGAATGGGCAGCAAATGCTGCCTGTTCTGCTTTTTAAGCATATTAGGTATTTAACAAATACATTCCTTTCTTCTACTGGCTAAATGCATTCTGTAACTGACTTTTAAAACATGCATGCAGAGACAGCATATTAAGTCAAATATGTAGGATATTTTATTTAAAGTAGTGATAAAACAGCCAATGTAGGGGTCATTTGTCTTTCATTCTGCAATAGTCTGTATTTTGTCTATAAGTTTATGTGGAAAGGAAAGTCTACTGCGTGACTTATTTCTTTAATCTATTAAACAATTCCAGTGCTACACTTTTCCAGCCAGTGTTGAATGAACAATTCTCTGTGCAATTTGCTTTTATAAGCTGATACTATATATCCTGTTACCTTAACAAGATGACAGACCTGCAACATTTTATCCTGTTTGACCCTAAACACTAACACCATCTAGTGGACACTTCAAAGAAACAGCCTTCTAAAGTGAGTTCATAAAACTGAAAGCAGACAAGGTTCCTTGGGTGAATTTGATATCTTTTATTAGACCAACCCGAATAGTTGGAGAATATTTATTAAGCAAGCTTTCGGGTTCAAAAACCCTTCGTCAGGCTAAGGAAGTTTCAGCAGTTGGTGTGTGCTCTCCCTGGATGGACTTTTCATCCCATCCAGGAAGAGCAAACACCAACTGCTGAAACTTCCTTAGCCTGACGAAGGGTTTTTGAACCCAAAAGCTTGCTTAATAACTATTCTCCAACTATTCGGGTTGGTCTAATAAAAGATATCATATTCACCCAAGGAACCTTGTCTGCCTATGTCCTTAGACCAACACAGCTACAACCTAAACCCCTAAAACTGAAAGCACATTCTAAGATTGTCTTCAGGACCTTCATGTTTGTTTGAGTCTATCTTGTCCCTTTTTTAGTAATCGTATAATATCCCTGTGACACCTTTCCCATGGTTTTAGTTATATGTTCAGCTTTTGTTATTAGCAATATTCTTTCTGACTAGCCAAATTTGAGTGGATCAACAGCAAATGTGTCCAAAGCTACCATAGTCATAGAATGGTAAGGGAAGTAGGGCTGGAAGGGATGTCCATAGATCATGTAGTCCAACCCCTTGCCTGAAGCAGGATCATCTGTACCCAAACCATCCCAAGCAAATCCATAATTTAAACTCTACTTAAGACTACCATCAACCCTGACACAAACACAGACCTGCCGCCCTAACCTACCACAGGTAAAGCAGGAGAACCAGGGCAGCCAACATCCTATTTCTATGCAATGTTGTCAATATGCTCAAGATCCAGCGTAAAGAGCCATACTCCCCACTGCAGAGGAAGACAAAACCCGCACAGTCCATACCAGTCTGACCATGGGGTAAAATTATTTCCTGACCCCAAATATGATCAGTCTGGGTCTGAGCAGAAATGCAAGACCCTCTACCCAGCAACCTCCGACTTTGCTCCCAGCAGAAGCATTGGCATACCCCAGTCTCAAAACCCCCAGTGCCTCTGAGTGGCTTATAAAAGTAATTTGTTCCACTTCTTTTTATGTTGGATGAATGTTGTAGAAAAAAAATGTATAGTCTCTTTGTATCCTATGTATCGTAGTCTCTTTGTATGCTACAACTTACAAGAGAGAAATCCAGACATCTTTCATAATATACAATGGCTACGAAGAGACTATGAAAAAAAACCCTTGTTATACTTGAGATATATCGATAATAACATCATCATTTGGACTGAAAACCTGCAATCTCTGAGTACCATCAGAAATTCAACAATCATCATCCCTCCATCCGACTATCTCTTGAGTACCCCAGCACCAACATCTCCTTTTTAGACATGATGATCAGTATCCATAATGATAAAATGCAGACCACGTTATACAAGAAACCCACAGACCAACATGTGTATCTGCACAGAACCAGCAATCAACCTAAACACACCTAGAAAGCTGTGATATACAGCCAAGTCCTCAGGTACCGCCCAATTTGCACTGAGGAGAACACTCGGGATTGCCACCTCATTAATCTTAAAAAGGCTTTCACTCAACAAGGACACTCCTTCAGAGAGAGAGAGAGAGAGCGCACGTTTTGAAAGAGCCACCTGGACACCATGTGATGAATTGCTGCAGTACAGAAGAAAACCCCCCACAAATTGCACACCGCTGGTTATGACATATCACCCCTTCCTCAATCCCATATGGAAAATCCTCAAACAATTGCAACCCATACTAGGAGACCCTGTTCTTAAAGAGATCTTCCCAGAACCTCCCACCCTAGCCTTCAAACAAGCACCAAACCTCTCTAACCTCATCACCAGAACCAAACTTCCTACAACCCAGAGCACACTGAATGGATCCAGACCATGGCATGACAAGAGACAAGAAATGCAAAACCTGCCAACACATCTCCACCACCCCCACTATTACTACACCCCACAACAGAGCCATCAGCATTCCTGGATCTTACAGCTGCACCTCCAGAAATGTAAAATATCTCATCCAATGCACCAAATGCCCTGATGGAAAATACGTAGGAGAGACCAAACAGCAACTACACACTAGAATGAATGCACACCGGAAATCTGCCAAAGACAAGAATACCTAATTACCTGCGGGAGCACACTTCTCCCAAGACAATCACTCTCTCTCCAGTCTCGGTTCTAATTTTCAAAGGGAACTTACAAAACACCTTTCACAGACAAGCCTACGAACTTCACTTGATCAACCTGCTGGATACAAAAAATCATGGACTAAATATAGACATTGGATTTATGACGCATTATAATCTGCCTGACATCTGACTCCCCAGGTACCTCTCCACTATTTACCTGCTATGGTCATCCCTCTTCTCTCTTTCCTCCCACCCCCCAGCCTGTCTCTCACCCATTGATTCCTCAGTTTACATCTTCACTGACTGCCTGTCTTGCATGCATACCAGCCCAGACTCTCTATTACTACTCTATTACTATTCATACCATCCAGGAAGAGCACACACCAACTGCAGAGGCGTCCTCAGCCTGACAAAGGGGTTTTCAAACCCAAAAGCTTGCTAAGAAATTTTTTTTCCAACTATTTAAGTTGGTCTAATAAAAGAGATCAAATTCACCCAAAGAACCTTGTCTTCCTATGACCTTAGAGAAGCACAGCTACAACATATACCCCTTAAAAAGACCCTGACACACGCATCCGAAAAAGGGGGTAGAGGCAGAAGTAACCAGCAAGGCCCAGAAGCATGGGAAACAGGCATAGCCTAGACCATCCCTGGCTAGTGGCTGTCCAACCTCTTCTTGAACAACTCCAGTAAGAGTAGTTCTAAGTCATTTAACATTTTCATTCAATCCTGTGCGATGCTAATGTACTACTATTTAGAGGAGTAGCTGCACATAAATTTTCTTTAACCATGACCAATGCCTTGTATGCAGTCACAAATTAGGCAATGCCCTCTTTTTTTTCCCTTCTTCCCCCTCCCCAACATTTATGCAACAAATTGGGATTTCTGCAGCAATGAGTTAACTTTTTAGTAGGTCTTTATGTTCTTAGTGTACTATGTGGAAGCTTATTGATATTCAATTTCACTTTTTTATACTGTTTATACATCCTAGATTTTTATGTACCACATTGTTATATTTCCAAATGTTATATTACAACTTTATGAGAAGGCAAGACTGGAAGCCACTGTATGTTTTAGGAGGTATTGATTCAATACTGGTTGTGTTACATGTGTATGCTCCAAAGCACTTGGTTTTGGATGTCTTCCAAACTTGTTAAGACAGATGATATGTAAGATGTGTTTCTTCTGTTTTGGTAGGAACCTAAGCAGTCCACGTCCATGTTTTGAGGGTGAGTGGGAGGGGAAAACTAGCAATCTACGTTTTTTCTCTATCAGTTGTGTTTTAACCTTCTGGCTCCGTGGGAATTGTGGGGAGCCCCATGGGCTGAATGACAAGGTGTCAGGGGCCAGATCTGGCGTGTGGGCTAGGAGGAAAGGGCATAAGGCACAGAAGGCATTAGAAGTTGCAGAGACCAGCCTGGGAAGGAACTGAGGTAAAAAGGTTTCTGTGTATTCCATAGAGCATGTGTTTTTTTCCAGAACCTGGAGGTGACTCCCAAGATTGCTGAATTTCAGAATGCTTTTGCTTTCAGCAAATATCTATGAAAACCCTTGACAAAGATCTTTTCTGAACCAGTCATTACTAGAACTTTCAGAATTTAATGCCTGAAAGGGATCATCATATCTGATTGGAATTTCTGTCCATCACAAGCAGGATTGATTGCCAATCCTCCCTGTATTTGTTTGTTTGTTTGTTTGTTTGTTTCTGACAATCAGCAGCCTTTTTACTGACAGCCAAACTTCTTTTACTGACATGTTTTTACCTAATGTAAATGTAATTTTCTATCAGGCCTTGGATATCAGTGGCTAGGATGGGGTTCAGATGTAGGAATTTTAACATCAACCATATTACAACATTTTGGTTGTCAGTATGCAGACTATCTTTTAAAAAAAAAAATTGCTCTTGTGTTGGCAACTCTGCTCAACTGTAGCAGTGGTTGTATATATATCAGGCTGCCCCTGTAATATATATCAGGCTGCCCCTAAAGTACTTACAGTCTTGGTGGGTTTAGAGAGACAAATGTATGTAATAAGAGAGAATAGGGAAGGGGCCTGGGAATTAAGGATATAATACTTACATGAGTAAGCTTTTGTCCAACTTGATTGTTCCCAGTAATGTGTGTTCTTAAAATAAAAAGCAGCCTGCAGTGGTCTCCTAATTCATAATTCTTACAGGATTAAACATTGCCATCTGTTGGTTCCCCTATTACTTATCTGCTACCTTATTCCTTTGTTTTCTGTTCCATTCCATCCAGTGTTTTTCCCCCGTGCAATATCCTTCATTCTGGGACTACCAGGGCCCTCTGGGCAGCAAAATCTTATGTCTGTGCTTGGTGTGTGTTTGCACAGCTATGGGGTAGACCTCATTTAGCCCTTTTTAGATGGCTGCCCTTAGATATTCCTGCTTTGGCTTGAACTGCACGGTGCAACCACTCTAACTGGCTCATTAGGCTTCAGCCTCCTAGCTTTTGGCCATGTTAATGGTACAGATCCAACTTGGATTTGCCAAACTGTTTCACTTTCCCTTCAGAAGTCTGTCACCACATAGACTTGCAAGAACTCAGAATCCACTTCTTAAAACACAGCACTATTTGTTCATTACCTAAAGGTGAAAAGCACATAAAAGGGTGAGAAGTAACAGGTCTACAGAAATGAGTGATGCTTTCACCTTTCTAAGTTACCTGTGCCCACGTAGCTCAATTTCTGGTAGAGGAGGAAGCTGCCACTGTTAAGCATTTTTGCTTGTCTGGTTTCACTGATACTTTCTGGAGAGACTATCCTAGCTCACCTAACCATATCATCTGTTCTCTGCAGTTATTTTTAGGATTCTCTTTGATCCCACACTTAGTCTTTGAGAAAATTTAAACCATTCTAGTCATGATAACATAAGTAAAGTAATATTGGTTCTATCATTGCCAGCCGCTGTTACCTGAGGTGTCTTGTGTCTGCTACTTTAATTTCCGGGGGGGGTCTATATAAAGCCTCCTTTGATGCACCTCAGTAGCAAGCAAGCGGTTATAAGATAACATGCAAGCATTCCCTGTAGTTATAGATAATACTTTCCAGATCAGGATATTTCTATCATCTGTTTCCTGTTATGCTTACTAGGTGCGTTGTTTGCTTTGCCATGTCTTTGCCTATTTTTCAACTCTATCATTTGTGTATGGCTGTCTGAAGGTTTTTAAAAAATGTAACCTTCTCTTCTTTCATGCACATTTGATTTCTTTGCAGTAATTAAAAAAAAAAAAAAATAGAAGCACAGAAATCAGACATCTTTCCTTCACTTCCACAAAAGGTGTTGTAGTTCTTTCAATTGCCATCCATCTTGTTCATTTTTGCTCTTTCTCTTTTTTCCTTGTTCTTGTTCTGCTTCATTTTCTTCACTTTTTTTTGCCTTGCGCTGTATCCTCAAGCCTTTTGCCTCTTATGCTTTTTTTTTTTTTCCTTGGTTTACCCTTTAATACCTTGATTTTTAAGTCTATGGGGTTAACAACAGTAGCACTTTAAATCCTAGAAATGTTAGTGACTAGCATTACATTATCTTGGTCCAATTTCCATTTTGCTAGCTCCTACAGCTGGTGCTATATTCGGAAGCAAAGCAGTCTGCTGCTCGCACCTCTGATTTGAAAATAGATCATTCTTAAAACATTCTATTTTATATTGGAATGAAGGATGGGGTTAAATCAAGATACTATCAAAAGAAATGTGTGAAACAGTAGAAAGGAATGGTATGCTTTATTTTATTTAAGTAAAGGAGCTTCCCATGGGTCTGTGCTTCACTCTGGAGCATTATTGACCCACTTTAGGAAATCTTTAATTGGCAGATCAGTGAGCCGTGGTGGAGGTCTGTGAAATGATGGTTTGGATGCATTTCGCTATTGTTCTTGCTGAAAACTACCTTTCTTGATGTCTTGTTGCTGCTACCAGCACCTGCACCAGCAAAGCATCACATGAGGCTTTGATCATGTGGCTCTTTTTCTCTCATTTTTTTTATGAAAAAGCTCTTGAAAAGGAATAATGGACTCCATGCAGAGAGAGAGAAATCTGGAGAAGGTTTTGCAGTATATAAACAATGGCAGTTTTGAGCATAGCATGGACTCTAATGAAATTGCATCTGGATATTCAGCATGGTAATTTGGCATTGGTATTTAATACTATATATTGATTGATACAACTTCAGTAAACAGTTTGTTCATTTTTAGCAGTGGCTATTATCCTATTCATCATGCAGACGGTGACTGTTTTTTCATTTTTTATCCTGGTAAATTAAAGTGAATGGAAGAGGCTTGCTTCAGCATTCCTTACAGCATAATTGAGTAGTTTCTACAGTGAATTGCCGATGATGTCCTGCTTCACAAGACATAAGTGCAGTCATGACCTATTGTGGTTTAGATGTTGCAGTAGTAGAATGGTGGGGCTTTGCATGATGCATGCTTTCATTACTTTTTCTTCTATTCCAGCTTTGTGCACATACCTGGTAATTTTGCTGCACGATTGTCTGTGCATCAATTAAAAATACTCTTTCTTGTTTTTTAATAGTTTCCTTCCCTTGTGTTTCACTTTTTCTTACAGTGGTTATTAAAACACAATTCTAATGCAAGATAATTGCCACTGCTACCTGTAAACATATGCTCTTTTGATTTATGTTTTTGTATGCTGCTTAGTCTGCTGAGCTTGTTCTTTGAGTATAAATATTGATAAAATTGTGTGTGTTCTATTTATTTAGCAACTTTAAGAAAAAAAAATGAAGTTGCTTTCTTGCATTCTGTTTTGAAACCTGGAAATTAAATAAGGGAATTATCAAATACAAGTGCAAATGATTGTCCAATAAATATGTTGCTATAAAGGTATCTTTTTATTTCTGCTTAATCCTCTCTCCACAAACAATATATTTCTAAGTTTTCTTGAGCTTTTATTCTACAATTGAATTCAGTTAGTATTAATGTAAGTGGCACTATATTTCACGGTGTGAACTCAGGTGATTTAAGAGGTAGGGTTTGTGGTTCTTTCTTTCATATGGTTGTTTGTTCGTTCTTTAATGAACTGGGTTATCTTCAAATGAAGAAAATGTCTGCCTCTGCAAGTGGCTATTCCTTTTTCTCTACTCTTGTTGTTTTTACTTTAACACAGGTTCTGTCTTCCTTAGTCTAAAGATATTTAGACTGCCTCTGGTAAACCTAAGAATACCTTTGAGAAGCACATTTTGTTCACTTGTTCCTGCTAAATTTGTGTCAGGGCTGCAAATTAAACAGCATAGCCAGTTTATCACCGCCCAGAACATACCTCCAAAGGTGTATTCAGGCTCTCTATCTTTGTCAGTTTTTTTGGTGCATCCTTAGGATTTCACTAATCAAGATATAGTGCTTAAGGTCTGGTCTATGAAGGCCGAGCAAGAGAGAGTCGGCAGACTGCTTGGCTAGGGACAGACATTACACGTAAACTGGTTTAAACCTGTAACAGAACAGATATTCATTGCACATAAACCAGTTTGAAAACGGCTGAAACTGGTTTGAGATTAAACCTGGTTGAATGTAGTATCAGACATAACTGATTTGGCTCAAACCGGTTTATGTAATGTCTATCCCAGACCCCTTGCTGATTTTAAGATACCCCCAGCACCCTGGCATGCTCTTGGGCTGTGTGGGGCTCTGCTGGCAAACCCTGGGGACCACAGCTGCTGTTTGCCAGCCCCAGCTGCACCTCCATGACTTGCCTGCAAACAGGCAGGGATGGAGTTAATTGCTCACTCTGTCCCCTTTCTCCCCCAGGACTTTGGCTTCAGTCTCTGCCCCTTGTCCCAAGCGGGGAGAGAGGCAAGCTAGTGCCAGGTGGCAAATGTTGACAAAGACCTGACAGTCACATCATACATGCTGATTAACAGTTAAAAGAAGTTGCAGACAGCTTCACCAAAGAATGCAGAGAGCTACAATTACATTATAAAGCCATTCTGAATGCCTAACTATAAAGGCATACAAAAAACTAGAACTCTTGGTTCCAGAACAATACCTTTTATTAGACCAACTGGAACATGACCAGAAAATTGTCCTTTTCTGCAAGCTTTTGGGATCAAAGTCCCTTCGTCAGGCTCTGGGAAAAGTGTAGATGGTACAAGATGGTAAAAAGTCCCCATAGGTAGAAAATAAACTTCATTTTTGCTTAGAGGGAACTGAAGATGGAAGACTGTCCCCCTGGGTCCATGAGAGTAACTTTGTGAGCTGTGCTGAGTAGTTCTTTGTGTCAATTGTCGTGGGAGAAAACTCCCTAGTGTCCGTTGTCTAGCTGCTTAGAGACCAGACAGGCGCGGGTGAAGGGTTAACTGCAGTTTATTTACTCGAGTAAAGACCATAAAACAGCGAAGAGGCAAAATGGCCCCGACTTAAGGGTGGGGCTGTCTTTTATACATTTTCTAACAAAGAAAACTACAAGGTTATTGAATATGCAATACTTATGGTAATCATCTCCTTACATGGTGCATTACAAATTTCAGTACTTTTTTCAGAAGAAAAAAGTTAGTGTTATCTTACACATTCTAATCTGATTTTCTGTACTCCACTGTACCATCTTCTTCCCTCTGGGCCCCCCTTATCTTATTTCACTCCTAGCTGCAGCTGGTACTCAGTACACAGACTTAATTTCTGCTTTTTTCTAACAAAATGGTTAAGGCACTTGACATAAGAAAATGGCTGGCTTAGCTATCATTCTGTCTTGTGGTCAGCAACATTGCTAGGCCACAGGTCATGCCTTGTGTTTAGCTACAAAGCTAATACTATTTAATAATCTAAATCATTGTTAACCTAACAGTATGCTACAGAAAACTATTTTATTTCAGGGTAAAAACAAACTTGCCCATCACACAATCAGGTAGAATTCCTTCCCCAGAGGTGTCAGATGGCAGGCAGGGAGGTAAAAAAAAAATCTTTCTTGTTGTTCTGCAATTAAGTTTTAAAATCCAAAATCAGCTACAATTCGACATCTTCCATGTTTCAGGGTTGTGCTTGGTAGCCATGTTGGTCCGAGACAAAAAGACATACAAAAAACTAGAACTCTTCAGCATGTTCCAGCATCCCCCGGCTTCTGACTTGAGCCACTGCAGGCATGTGCCTGCATTTCCTGGTTTAACAGAGCATGTCTGTCCAGTTATTAATCAGTTTATGGTGTGCATCTTAGACTAACTTCCAAAGGGTGAATCAATTCAGGCTTGGGCTTTTTGAATGTCTTTCCGTTGTCTGTGCGCTTCCACACTCGTCATGGAAGCAGCATGGATACTCTCGGAGTCTAGTGTGAGAAGCTGTTGTATCAATTGATAGACCAAAAATCTTTCACTTGTATTTTAAATTCAGACAGTCTTTTAAGATATTACTTAAATGGTTTTTGTTGTTTCTTTGAAGTCTTTGCACAGTAATTATGTGCAAAAATGGGGAGCACTGCAATGGTGATAAATGAGTATTTGAAGATAAGAATAAAAATTATATTTGGCAGTCAGTTTGTAAATGTAACAAAATCATCTATTTGTAAGTGAAATTCTGAAATAAACAGCAAAAATAATTCTTAAATATGAACTCGACAAAGTGCAGAAGTCAGATTGCTAGCGCTTTTTGCATGTACTTTGTGAAAACACCTTTAAATGTGATTTATGGGGGAATATGTTGTGTCAAAACCTTCCCAAAATGTATCCTGAATAAAATAGAAGTTTTCTCTAGACTTTAATTATAGAAATGCCAGTCAACCCCGTTTTAATTAACTGTTTTTTCTTTTCTTTTTTTTTTCACTTGTGTGCTCTAGAATGATGTTAGAGTGAAAACATGGCACACCATCACCTTATTTAGTTTCTTCTGATCCCTGATCTGTGACCTAAAAACCTTCATCCCATGTGACCTAATTGGTAGCAAAACCAAATATCTGTGCATTTCCAGAGAGATGGTGTGATTTCTGTTTTGTCAAAGTCTTTACATTAGGCTTCAGCTCCCACTTGAAATCATCAGCATGGGCTCTTGGGTGTTGTGGTAATTCTGTAAACAGCATTGTACCAAGCAAGTGTATATAAAGTGTAACGCTCGTTTTCTATTTTGCATGTAGATCCTGTTGTCTAAATATGTTCTGTGAAGAGAAAATGAATGGGACAAATGGGAATGACAGTTCAAAAAACATTCAGTTTAGTTAATAAAGCTGACTGCCTAACCTGTAACACCACCAGATTTTGTTGACTTGCTTCCTTACCAGCTTCTTCCACTTACCTTGGTGTGATCCCCTTCTTTCTCTTTACCGTTTTTGTATCCCCCTTCCTTTCTCTCTGATTCACCTTTACAGTACAAATGTGCTCTGAGTCTCTCTTCATCCTCACATTACTGCCTCTTAAACTGCACCACTCTTACCCCCCCCCCTTCCTCTGGTGTTTTTGTTTTTTTTAACTTCATCTCTAGCCATGCACATAGAGCTTTGATACTTTTTTCCACCTATTTTTATCTAAGCATATCTTATATATTTATATAGTTTGGCTTCCACCTTTTGTCTGCTTTCACGTAAACCTTGCAGAAACTCACCGTGACCAAACCTACATATCTCACAATCTTCATCTTAATCTTCTTCCCTCTTGCTTTTAATGCCACTGATTCATATGTAGTCTCCCTTTTAAATGTCTTACTTTTTGCTTGCTGCTCATTATTCTTTTCATGTTTCTCCCTGTAGCTCAGTGGCCACTTCTTCAATAGATCTTTCCTACTCTGGGTTTTAAAGAGCATTGATGTTGCATTGTTTCTTCTAACGTCTCATTTTCACTGAATGATCTCTCGAACTCATGCTACTTTAACTGCTACGTTAATGCCTATGTAACTCAAATCCTTATACTCCTAAGGTTTCTTCGCTCATCAGATCCTGTATCTTCTCCTTCAGCCCCAGATCTGTTATCTAGGGGTCCTCTGATTTCTCCCTCTCCTTTCTCTTAGGTGTATCCAAATCCTGTGAACTTGTTCCTGCAGCCTTGTCTTGAGTCTGTCCTTGTTATGTCATGCTCAATCCATGTTATTCTCACCTCTTGTATCGCTCCACTGTTTCAAATGGAAGCTTCTCTTATCTCCAAGGCCTTTCATAATGTTGTTACTAGTTTTGACTCGGTCTCTTACCATACTGGCCTCAACCTCCCCCTTCCCTCCTCCCCATACATTTTCTTTCAGGTATCTGTTATACAAAGAACATTGCCATTAAACTAGTTTGGCAGAAAGTGGAGTATGGCAGCACCTTTTAAAGATGATCTCATTCAGAAATGCTAAGTTTTTGTAGGCCTAGTCTGCTTCATCAGATAGCATGAATAGACTAGTCTCTTTAGGCCACTTACCATATTTACATGAATATAAGATGACCTAGAACATAAGACACAACCCTTCCTCCCAACAATTAGATTCTATATAGGCACTACCATGCATCTTCTTCAGATGGACTGCCCTAAGCTATTCTTGCAGTAGGTTGCCATCAGTGTGTTTCCCTAATATAGGCCATGTGTAGGCCAATATAGTTATGGTCAGTGTTGGCTGCATTTAATTAACTTCATAATTGGTTTCCATTACTGAGCACATGCTGCTTTTTGCAGCAGTTAAATGATAGGAAATGTGTTTAATGAAATGTCCTTTTATGTGACTGTAAGATGAGGAGCATTTTTCCCCCCCATGCTGATGTGAGGGTGTGGGGAACGTCATCTTATATTTGAGTAAATATGGTATCTCAAACAGGCCTTTAGAATGACTAGGTAAGGATCCAAAAATTCAAAATGATCTATTTGTATATGCAGCAACAATATATGTAGCAACATTAACTTGTTGCTGTTCTTCCTCCTTGTTGCTGCTTGTTTCCATTATCTCATATTATCTTGTATTAGATCCTGAATTCTTCAGGGTAGAGGTTATAATTATAGAACTTAAGCAATGGGCCCTTCAAGCTCAGTGGTAGTTTTGGTACTACTGACGTACCAGTACCATTACCTGCTTTGCAGATGAGCCTTTCTTTTGGTTTGGGTTTGGTTTTAATTTTAATTTTTTCCACTGATTTATTTGAATGGTTGGAAGCTTTGACTCAGGCTGGTGTCTTCTTCAATCTAAAGCTATACTTTAGTTTCATGAATAATCATGGTAGCTGTAGCTTTCTGTAAAATGCCTGCTTTTGGATTTAAATGTCCAAGAAAAGGAGTCTTTACATTTTCCCTGGCCTAACTCAATTCAACTGCAAAATTTATTTCAGATATTGCTCTTGCTGAATATTGTGCAGCCTCTAATATTTTTTTATAATATTTTGTAATTTGAGGAATAATGTGACATACCAATTCTAAATTTCTCCTAATTATATAGTCTTTTCAAACTAGAAAGTCAAAATCTCTTAGTTTTCCTAGCAACTATTCTCAAAGCATTACATTCAACTATGCACTTAGGATTGCAGAAATACATTGAGTTGCTAAACCCATGCTAATTCCTGGTTTTAAAAAAATGTTCTGACAGTTTCAGAGGAAATAACATTTGTCTTTCCTGCTTTCATAATTTCTTCATTATTAAAAGTCTTACCCTGCTTTTTTTCTCTTAAGACTGAATCTGGCTATGGATCAGAATCAAGTCTACGACGCCATGGCTCCATGGTGTCTCTCGTATCTGGAGCAAGTGGATACTCTGCTACATCAACCTCATCATTCAAGGTTAGTGGCGGACTTCTTAAACCAATATTTGTGGACAAAGAAGATGCTTTGGAAATAACTTTATTGCAGTTCCATCTATAGGGAGACCCTGAGTTATTTAATGCTCATCCTTAGAAATGTGAAAATGAAATATCAATCAAGTTATTGTGGCTTCCAGACTTATACTAATTTAATTTGAAAGGTGCCAAGTTCAAGGTACAATAATAGGGGGATGATAAAGAAAGTGTCTATAGTCCTCTCTGCTCCATCAGTTTTAAACTGTGGTGTATTTTCCTTGAGTGAGACATGGCCAAGTAGCTAGCGCCAAGATCCTGGGGGAAGCTCTTTGAGAAGATCATCAAGGAGCACATTTGTGATGGGCCGGCATCAGAGATGATGCTCAGGGGCAATCAGCATGGATTTATTAGGGGGAGATCATGTCAGACCAACCTGATTGCCTTTTATGATCAGGTCACAAAGGCCATGGATGCAGGCGTCGCGGTGGATGTAGTCTTTCTGGACTTCAGCAAGGCCTTTGACACCGTCTCTCACCCCATCCTAATTAATAAACTAGGCGACTGTGGCATAGACGCCTACACGGTCAGATGGATTGCAGATTGGCTGAAGGGTCGCACTCAGAGGGTGGTGGTGGATGGATCATATTCGACTTGGGGGGAGGTGGGTAGTGGAGTCCCCCAGGGCTCGGTCCTGGGCCCTGCGCTGTTCAATGTCTTCATCAGCGATCTTGATGTTGGGGTGGAGAGCAACCTGTTTAAATTCGCTGATGACACCAAAATTTGGGGGGAGGTGAGCACGCTAGCAGGGAGAGAGAGATTGCAGAAGGATCTGGATAGGTTACAGGGGTGGGCAGACAGGAACAGGATGCGTTTCAATACGGACAAGTGCAGGGTGCTGCACTTGGGTAGTAGGAACCAGCAGCACACTTATACGATGGGGAACTCCCTACTTGAGAGCACGGAGGCGGAAAGGGATCTTGGTGTCATTATTGACTCCAAGATGAACATGGGCCGACAATGCGAGGTCATGGTTGGCAGGGCTAACCGGACCTTGTCGTGCATCCACAGGTGCATCTCGAGTAGAGCCAGGGAGGTGATCCTCCCCCTCTATGCGACGCTGGTCAGGCCGCAGCTGGAGTATTGTGTCCAGTTCTGTGCGCCCCATTTCAGGAGGGATGTGGACAACATGGAGAGGGTCCAGAGGAGGGCCACCCGCATGATCCGGGGACAACAGGGCAGACCCTACAGTGAGAGACTGCGGGACTTGAACCTATTCAGCCTCCACAAGAGAAGGCTGAGGGGGGACCTGGTGACCGTCTATAAACTCACTAGGGGGAACCAGAAGGGTTTGGGGGAGACGCTGTTTCCCCTAGCCCCTGCTGGCATAACAAGGAATAATGGGCACAAGTTGATGGAGAGGAGGTACAGATTGGACATCCGAAAAAACTACTTCACAGTCAGGGCGGCTTTTTTTGGGGTTGTTCTCCCGCCCTGGCGGGGGGTCGGGCTAGAAGATCTATTAGGTCCCTTCCGACCCTGAAACTATGAAGATAGCCTGCCATATTTGCCAGTGGCATCATCAGTGGGTAGCACCTCTGCTGTTACATAGTGAGATCTCTCTCTCTCTCTCTCTCTCGATATAGATATAGATATAGATGCAGCCAGTGCTGCATGCAGGGTGGATTGCCCATCAGAAATGGTGGGGGGGCAAGGCCAGCACTGCTGGGAGGGGAGGGCTGCAGCCCTGCTCCTTGGAGGTGGCAGCAGTGTGGCATGGTGGGGGTGTGGCATGGCACTGGCCGGGGGGGGGGCACCTCCCCCTCCATCCCCACTGTCATGGTGGCGCTCTATCCCTGCTGTCATTCTTGATGGGCAATTCACTAGTGTGCTTTCTAAAATGCTGTGTAGGTTAACAGAAAAGGGATCTAAAACCCATGTTGAAAATTTACTTCTAATGTTTAGTATCTAATTCCATTCATGTTGCAGCCCTTACAGACCAATGCCATGAATGTCAACTCTAAAAGGCAGTCTAGTATTAGTTAGTATTCCCCTCACCACCAACCCCTGCTCCATAACTTGCTAAAGTTACAGAAGATCACTTCTGATCATTTTGGGGCCCTTCTAGATGTTCAGGTAAAAGAATGATAGGATCTGGTGCTCATTCCAAACTATTGCACTTGCTGGACTTGTGGGAGATGCGACTGTGGGATCCAGCATCAGATCTTATCACTCCTTATAGCTATGCTGACGGGGCTCTGAGTACTCTAACTGATGAGACTTACAGCCATGGCAACACATGGGGTGTTCCCACAGCTGGGAGTCTTGCTATATGGCTGGACTCCCAGTTGCAGGGGCATGTTCAAATTTAAAGCTGGATAGAAACCACCTATGAAGTGGTTTACATTTTCAGCTCTAACTTCATAGCAGGGTAGACCATTTTCTAGTGCAGTAGTTAATTTGTATGTGTAGCCAGTCTAAATTTAATTGCACAGTTAACCAGTTCATTGAATAATACGTGTAGTGGGGCCTGAGTAAATAGAACCCAGGTCTGTAGTTTTTCAGACTTGGACATTAACTGTGCTAGCCAGAGTACTTCATGGGTCGGGACAGGAGTGGCACATAAGCTGGTTTAAGTGATCAGAAACTGGTTTAAACCTGTAACCAGAACAGAAGTTCAGTGCACATAAACCAGCTTCAGAATGGCCAAAACTGGTTTCAGATAAACCTGATTGAATGTAGTATCAGACTTAACTGATTGAGGTCAAACTGGTTTATGGAACTTCTGTCCCAGACCCCTTCCTGGTTTGTTTGAACTGGAGTCCTCCAGCATGCTCTACAGCCCTGGGCTGGGCTGCACTATCTGTTCCAGCCAAGCAGGGTTAGCCCCACCACTCTCCTCCATAGCCAGAGCACTATCACTGCTCTGGCTGGCTGAAAAAGGGGGTGGGGGTGCAAAACCCTGCTCTGGAATGCAGCTGGGTCTGCCTGGCATGGGTGTAGCAGCCCTTGCCAGACTTCCCCAGCGCTCTTAACCCTGCCCCCTTTCTGTTCCAGTGACAGGAGAGAAGGTAGACCCTGGTACCCTGAGGGGAAATGGGAGGTTTAATACCCCCATTTGCAGGGGAGGGGGTTGAAGGGTGCAGTGCAAGCACCAATAGGCTCTGCTCATGCACCTGGAGCCACGGCAGCCAGACATTGGTAGCCTGAGGGAAAGTGGAGGGGGAGGGCTTAATCTCCCCATTGCATGCAGCAGTGGTATGGGCACCGACACAACTTTGTTTCCATCTCATGCTGAAGTTCCCTTCAGGCAGGGCCCATGCTGCAACACCCGGGCTGAGTCCCTCAAGGAGCAGTGCCTGAGGCCAGTGCAGGTCCAGCTGCAGGGAGGGGGCAGAGCAGCAGAGATGTGACCTGGATGCAGGCGCGGAGGTGGGGTATGGTGGAGTTGGAGCTAATTATGGAGCCCAACCCACCGCTGCCTCCTGCTGCAGCAGTGTGACCTAAGCTGGGGTGGCCCTAGGAGGCAGGGGTCAGTGCCCACTGCCTCCTGCCTCCAGCCCTGCATGGTGGCTGCAGTTTGCAGGTGGACTGCAGCTGCAGTGTGGCTTCCTGCCCCTCTCCCAGCAGCAGCAGAGCAAACCATCTCATGGCAAGTGGAGGTGAGGCACCTATCGCTAGCAGCCTGCTCACAGTGGTGCTGGGTGCTCTGAGCAGACTGCTGCAGGTCACCTTTTTCCCACACACCTGAGCCACGTGGCCAGGCTAGACTGGGTTGCAGCAGTCCATTGCTTCTACCTACCACTGCCCACGCTCCTGGCCTAAGCACCCAGTGCCTCTGGGAGTAGGTGGCTTGTTAACAGTCCACGCAGGGCTGGAGGCAGGAGGTACCTGGTCCTGTTTGCAACAAGGGGATTAACACCCCCTCTTTCCCCTCAGGCTATTGGCATCTGGGGCCGCAGCAACCAGACGCATAAGTGTAGGCTATCTGTACCTGCACCGCCTCCCTTGCATTGGGGGATTAAACTCCCCCTTCCCTTCAAGGTATGGGGATCTGGCCACACCTCTGCATCTTCTGCTGTAGCAGTGAGTGACCGAGGATGGGGGGGCTAGGATGCAGGCCAGCGTGTTGGTTTAAACAACTCCCCAATCATACTCGGGCCTGCTAGAGCCTGGCCATGCCCACCCCCTCCCCCACTCAATTCCCCTTCAGCCGAGGACTTGTTCTGGCACCCCCTGGCTTCTGGCCTGAGCCACTGCAGGCATGTAGCTACATTTCCAGAATTAAAAGTGAATGTCTGTTTACTTGTGACTTGGTTCAGTCTATGCAGGTTAGACTAACCTGCAAAGATTGAACCAATTCAGGCTTGGGCTCTTTGTATGTCTGTACTTAGCTTATAAATTTAATGTCATGTACCTGATTTTGACTGTCTTATTTCTGATCATCATAGCATATTTCACTCCACACCAGAAATAAGAATTTCTCATTTTTTCCATAGTCAGAAATAGGAGTGAAAGCTAACAGCTGACATTTTCTGAAGGGGTCCCTTAAGTCTAAATGCTTTTCATTTTATAGGTTTGGATTTGCATTTTGAAGGGAAAAGATTAAGATTTTTTTTCTGATAGTTTATGTAGTAGGCCTGGGTAGTTACATGCTGATAGAATTCATTTTTTACTTCCTTTTTTTAAAAAAAATCAACAATACTTCTTAAGCAGTTAATTTCCCAGTTAAAATAGATACTGTGATTTGATTTGCAAAAATGTTTCCCATTTGGTCCTTTGTCATGCTTTGATTTCCTGATGTTATACGTAATGGGCTTAATGTTGAGCAATGCACTTCACGTTGGGCATTAAGCAACATAATAGAACAGGGAGTGTAGGTGCACATTTCACTGCTATAGCTGCCTTTGCCTTTATTGAATATCCAGAAGCACATAAAATTGTGGCGTTGTTTAAAATTTAAAGCCAGTAGGAATGTGCAGACCCCTTTCATGAAGGTATTTCCAGCTGTCCGAATGGTTGTCACTGCTAATCAGAGTACATTGCTGGTGGTATACTTTATTGAATAAACTTTTAAATAATAAATCATCATCTTCTCCTAAAGTGAATTGTATTGCCCCTCATGCCCTTAAGGAACTTGTGCAGCCAAGAGGAGATTCAACAGTGTTGTTCCACCCTGTCCTTAGCCAGGTAGATCTGCCCTCCCTGAGTTGCTCATCCTGGTACATCAGCCTAGATGGAAAAAGAACTTAAAAGCTTCATGTAAAGGGTATGTAAGAGTCCACTTGACTGACCTAAAACTTTTAAGCATGGCTTGAGCAAGAGTGTCTAGGATCTCAGCCATAGAGACAGGAAGTTTTAGAATAAGCTTCCAGAATCTGCCTCTCTGGGAGCCCCACAGTAAGGATTTCCCCAGGCCTGGAATTCCAGAGTTGATAGGCATGTGTAGGAATCACTGCCTCAGCCTAATGTGCAGCAAGATCCCCACTGTGAAGAGGTAAATGTGCCTCTGTTTGGCACCCTGCTCCTGCCCCCAGCTACTCCAGCAGCACCTGTGGCTGTTCCTCTAGGGACTGCTGCTGCTACCTTCCCCTGTGTCTTCCCACCCCCAGGGAGGC
>NW_005842755.1:709884-725899 GCF_000455745.1 Alligator sinensis | reverse complement strand
CCCCTCTCGCCCCCCCCCCCCCCCCCCCAGCAGATGGATGCCCAGACACACCAACAGAACCAGGCTTTGCAACCCATCCCATCCCTGCAGCAGGAGCCTCGGCATCAGGACTGTTTCCCCCCCCACCCCCCTGAGTCAAAAGGGGGAAGGCAGTAGAACAGGAGCAGGCAATTATTTGTGGCAGAGGGCCGCTTACTGAGTTTTTGGCAAGCCATCAAGGGCCGCATGACAGGCACCCCAGGGCAGATTAATATTAATTTTCTACATTTTTTAGGGGCCCCACGGGCCGGATAAAATGGCCTGGTGGGCCGCATCTAGCCCATGGGCCGTATTTTGCCCACCCCTGCAGAAGGACCAGGCCGTTGCCCTTAAGGGGCACCAGCTACATCGGTGACTCTCAGCTTGTTTAGCCTGAAGGGCCCCCTCCATATCTTTTCTGAATTTTAGATCTACCACATGCATCTTTTGGGCTGTAAGAGTGAAATATGCTGCTAATTTTAATCCAGAAAAAAGTGTGTACCAGGTATCAAAAGTTTGGGAAACACTGGCCTGAGGAAACTAGCTCTTGTCTGGATGCTTTGGTATTTTGCTTTTGCTCAATGGTGTGCAGTTGTGAAATTGAGACTCATGCCAGTTTTATGAAGTAATTCCCTGAGAAGTATGTTTGTTTAAGAAAAACCATATATCCTTGTTTCTAAAGCAGTTTTTCAGCATTTCCACTTCTTGAGAAATAACTTAGTTTTGTTTTGATTTGGAATAAAACCAAACTTTGAAACCACCAGAAACTGGAAATTGTAAGGTTCAACCAATTTACTTTTCTTTGATGTTACTGAGATATTTGCCCTGTCAACAGTAAGAGATTTGAACATAAGGACATGGACTTTTTCCGAATATAGAGATAAAATTTATGCCTGCAGAGTGTGTTAATTGACAGCATAATAGGTGTTGTAAAAGTTGGCAGGATTTACTATCTTTATTTCCCTGAGTCTTGGGTGGTTGAGTTGTCCTATTGCTTTAATTTGATAAGATTGTGTCATTTGAAAGATCTGATAAAAATACTAACATAGTTAAATTTAAAGCAATTTTTAAAGTAGTACACTTCAAGCTGGCAAGATTGAAAGTGTTCTCATAAAATTAAAATGTTGATTAACCTACTGAAACAATTTGATGTACTGTTCACCTTCACAGTCTCTGTGAATTGGAACTATAATGTGCAGCTAGCACCTGTTTACATATTCCAAATGAAGAGGGTTCTTTTGCTTCCTATATATAGGCAAATAACTTTAGTGGAGGGGGAAGATTAGTTAATGTATTACAGGGAACTGTAGAGATAGGATTGGAGAGGGTGATCTAATATGTGCATTGCATCTCACTTATATGTTGGTTTAATATTGTAATAAGCTAATATCACTTAAACATGTATAGAATATTACTTAAATTATTTAGTTTTATTTCAAGTGTTTACTAATTAAAACTGAATAATATTATTTTGTAAATCTGTCATTTGAGCCATTATTAAGTATACTGTATTAGCTGGGGTTTTTCTGTATTTCCAGAAAGGTCATAGCTTGCGTGAAAAACTTGCTGAAATGGAAACCTTCAGAGACATCCTGTGTAGACAGGTTGATACTTTGCAGAAATATTTTGATGCCTGTGCAGATGCTGTTTCCAAGGATGAACTTCAGAGAGATAAAGGTAAATAAAATTACGGTTCTATATATACTACAGAAACCTAAAACCATGCTCCAGTGCAATAGCATCCATAAAGGCTGATACAGGTTTTATGCTGGCTAAATACTTTAATGCCCTCTATACCATAATGTAGAGTTAACTGGACTCGACTATGTAATAAGCTTTGTTAACCATATCGGGTGCATATTTTTCATCAGTCCTTTCAAAATGGTGGCATATGACCCGATTACCCATCTTCAAAGCTATATAAATAAGTTTGCAACATCTGCCTATAACATTGAATTGTTATGGTAATTCACATTAAGTGTATTACATCATAGTGTTAACTGCCACGTTATGGGTTTAAGTTTCTGATATGTGTTTCCACCTTGTGACAAACAACAGGATGATTAGATTCATGAATCTCCTTTTGTAAAACATAAATTTCAATATCTAAGCTCCTAGTGGTGGGATTGGCTGTAGTTTTCTGTTTTCTTTGTTTTTGTCATCTAAATTAATCTTTTAAGAAAACAATACATTCCTTCTCAATTTAGTATTCTAAAATACTAAATTGCAAATAGTAAAAACCTTCTTATGTTACATTTTCAAAAAAGGGTAATTTTAGATTACTATCTAAAATATGAGCTTTCTGGTATGGCAAAGTCCCTTCTGAAAAGCAATTATATTTGTAAAATTGGCACAGTTGGACTCCCAAACAATAGTCTGAGTTTCCAGCCTGCTTTAACATATGATCAATAATGAAAAAACAATCTTTTTCATATAAAATGTATTTGTACAAGGAAGGTTTTTGGGGCAGGCACAGAAGCACTGTTGAGCGTATGTCGGTGAAAGACAGCTTTCAGCATTATGGCTTAAGGTGAGGGAGAAGGTAGCAAAAAGGTGAAGGCTTCTGAAATGTATGGACCTAGGGCACAACCCAGCAGAACATTTAAGTATGCACTTTGGGTTCCAACGAATTCCACTGAGGCTAAGCATATGCTTTGCTTTGCTTTTTTTTTTTTTTTTTTTGGGGGGGGGGGCTGGGTTCTGTCTTGTTTTTAATGCTCTGGCAAACGTTGGGTGTTTTTAAGTATTCCCTTGGAATGGGCGTCAACTCTTTTGAGCCACCTCCGCTAGCCTTGGTATTGTGCTGGCTTCCTGCAGTCCTGGCTGGTGCTATTCTGAGGTGGTTGGGAGGGTTCCCAACCAGCCTCCTGCCTACTATTGCTTTTGTGATTCAGGCTGCTTGGGTTGAGGTGCTCTGAGTTAGTTGCCTGTAAGCAGCCTCCTGGACCTTGGGTGCAACATGGAAAGAATGACTTGGATACATGTTTGGTGGCAAAAGCTCAGATAGCTACTGTCCTAAGAGACAATAAATCTAGCAGGTCTGTATAGCTATCAGCCCAGCCTACCAAAACTGTGCAGACAATTATAAGTGATGCATTATGTGAAGAGACAGGCCCCCAAGTCGCTTCCAAAAAGCAAGTCTCAGTCCCTGTATTTATAGCCTAGATGTCCCTACCCCATACCAATTCTTTTCTTGTGCTTTCTATGCCTGTGGTTCCTCTTGTCTTTTGCCAAAGTCCAGACACCTACTGCTCCCCCTTTCCAAGTTTGGGCATATACAGCTCACCCCCTGCTGAGTTTGGGCTTTTCTAGCTTACTCCCTACTGAATTTAAGTGTCTTAAGTGTACCCCTATCAAGTACAGCTCATTTCTAGTTATCTTTATTTTGCTTGTGAATTCTAATTTTGTATTCCCCAACTTGTTCATCTACTGTTTCTTACTTTGAATTACTGTTTTTGCTTACTGTGTCTTTTGTCAGGTCCTCCAGAGGTCGGTGAAGCCTGTTATTCCCAAGGTTCTTTGCAGTGTGTTAGCTTAACTATAGTTTAGCATAACTATGGCCTAGCATAACTAAAACTGCTACAGCTAGGAGGTTGCAGGGAACATGCACCTCTACAATCTGACTTTTTACAGTGTTCTTGTTAAAAGTTTTTCCAAGTTCTGTGCTGAGCCCTGAAAAAAAATAGGTCTCCTTTTTTATCTAGTAAAAAGAGAAAAATAATCGAGTGTCTTACACTTGTTTGCAGCGTGGTTTGTGCGCTTGCTGGTCAAATTATGGCCATGGGCAACAAGCCTGAAATGCTGATTTTTGTGCTAGTCCTAGACAAAATACCACGGTCATGGTGAATGTTGATTCCTGTGCTAAATCAAAATAAGTAACCTCAGAAATACGTAGGTAATCAGTGTCACCTTATTCAACATGTAAATACTACTGTATTTACTACTCGGCAAAAATGGGAAAGGAACTACTGGTAACTTATCATTTTTCAGCCATTCAAATAATCTCTCTTCTCTTATTTAGTGGTAGAAGATGATGAAGATGACTTCCCTACAGTGCGTTCTGATGGGGATTTCTTGCATAATAGTAATGGCAGTAAAGAGAAATGTAAGTATTTTTTTAAATTGCATTATTTCAAGTTTTCTCAAGGTGTAGGTATATGAATAGTCTAGGCTAGGTATCGGCATCCTATGGTCTGCAGGCTAAATCCAGCCTGTAGCTGCATGGAGAACCAGTGCGATGCCAGTGAACTCTAGCTGACTGGAGAAATAATATGCTTTTGAAGTAAGCGCTGCAGCATCTAGTCGAGTGGTTGTCTTAATTTGGCAACCCACTGCAAATTAAGTAGGTGGCAAACCACCTAGATAGAAATGATCCAGATTGCGCCATAGCTTTTACTTTTCCTATTTTGTATGTAAGGTCATGTCTCACTATAAACTTTCTACTTGTTTAATTATGTCCAAAGTGTGATGAGGCAAGATTTCTGATGCATAGTTGAACAGCATTTTGTCTGGTATAAATAGTATACATCATTAGCAGCAATTCACTGGTTACTGTGCCTCTTCTAGCCGTTCTTTAGATCATAAGTAACAGAAGAAAGTTCTAGATACAGTTGTGGGTCATTGTATTCTGTGATATTTTGCAAAGTAGCAGCTCTTGCATTGCAAGCTGAAATTTGTTTCCAGCCCAGATGAATAACAGTGAAGGTAGGAACTTGCAAAATCTTGATCCTCTGTATTTCACTCAAGGATCCATTGCAAAATCAAAAACTGTATAACTGTTTTTGGATAATTTGGGTGCATCTACACATGCATTTAAGCGTGACTATTGCTCATTAAGCAATTTTTGGCAGGTGTCTACACGTTCAGGGACTTGGGACTAAAGCTAGTCCCAAGTCCATGCAGTCCTGGCATGTGGCCACTGGGGGCAGCTCCAGCCTCTGGCCACATGACTGCCAGCACTTGGCAACTACACTGAAGCCAGAGCCCAACTGCTAGCACCTGGCAGCCATCTGGGAAACTAAGATCCCTAGCCAGCTCCTTCTCTGCCCAGAAACTGTGCACCCAGCGCAGGCACAACGTATGGCAGTTCCCTCCTTGCCCACCCTGCCTCCCCCTGCCAGGGCTGCCCCTGCCAGTGACACCCAGTGCCCTGCTGCTCCAGCCTGGCCCTTGCCAGTGATGATGAGCACCCCACACTCCTGCTGGCCATGGTGCTAGCCCCAGTAGGCACCCCCCCCTTCCCCCAGTTCTCAGGACAGCTATGTACCCACCAGCAGGGACCAGGGGACTGGTTGCAGGCGGCCATGCCTGACCACCTTCTCCTGCACTCCCTGCTCCAGCCCTCTTGCCCTGCTGCCCACTCACCCCCTATCACTCTCAGGACATGCACATGGGTGAAACAAACAAAAAAAAACGTTATTACCCTCACAACACCCATCCCCATCCCTCCCCTCTCAACCAACAGAGTCCCTCCACCATCTGCCCCACCCACCAACAGTAAAAGAAACCCACTTACAAGGGAAAAACTATATACAGTACTTTGTGTCTTCAAGCCCAGAGTTGGAAGGGTGCGGAAGGGGGGCTAGGGGACAGGGCCTAGCACACAACCCCTGGATGTTCCCTGAGACTGAACTCAGGCCAGCCTCCTAGTGGCAGGGTAGACCCAGCACCAAAGTTAGTTCTGGGTGTTGTCTACACATGCATTAATGCACATAGGCTAATTGGGCCCAAATTTGATACCTGCAAACACAGGTATCAAATTTAGGCATGATAAGTTAATGTGCATTAAGAGCATGCACATGTAGACATGTGCCCATAATCTCCATTAACTTAGGCTAACGAGCATTCAGTGGCGGCTGTCCCTCAAAGTCAAGGGTGACATCCGTCAGGCTTGATGAGTCTTCAGGTCACTGAGGAGCCTGATTCTGGATGCACGCATTCTTTGGCAATGGGGGCATGTTGTTGCATGGGGGAGTGGGATTCACAGCCCCCACTCCTTCTCTTTCCGCTGTCGTTTCGCCTTGGTATTGAGTCAGTGGGCCTCGAAGTGGCACACATCTTGGTGGACCAGGTGATGCTACGCTGAACAGTCAGCAGCTTGTTCCTCCTAACTGTTGGTGTCGATGCCTCTGTGCTTGAGGGCGACTTTGAGCATGTCTTTGTACCATTTCCTTTGGCCACCCTTTGAGCATTGGCCGATGGAGAGCTGGGAGAAGAGAATCTGGTGAGGGAGGCAGTTTTTGGACATTGGAGTTGATTTCTCAAGAGCAAGACTTCAGTGCTGGTGGACGCAGCTTCATGGAGGACGCTCGTGCTGGTCCAGCGGTGCTCCCATTTGATCCCCAGGATTTGACGCAATCACTGCTGGTGAAAGTTCTCAAGGATCTTAATGTGGTATCGGTGGACAGTCCAAGTTTCACTGCAGTTGAGGAGGGTGGTTAGCATGACTTCCGAAGGTCTCTATTTCCAAAGACGCGTTGTCGCAGCTTGAAGAAGGCAGCACTGGCACAGTTGACCCGGTGCTGGACTTCTTCATCGATGGTAGCCTGTTGAGAGAGGTGGCTACCGAGATATGGAAAGTGCTCCACATGCTCCGGTGCCTCCCCATTTACATAGCACAAGGGATGTTCAGCTGGCCTAAGGGGGTTGGTGGAGAACCTTCATCTTAGCAACGTACAAGGACAGGCCAAGTCTCTTATATGAAGCATTGAAAAGATCTAAGGTTGTTTGCACATACCGTGCAGAGTGAGCCATCTCGCAGCAATCGTCTACAAACTGAAAGTCGTGAATGTCCTTGGTGGTGAGTTTTGTTTTTGCCTAGAAGTGCCCAGCTTCCTGTCCAGTCGATACTGGATACTGACACCGGATGGTAGATCATCTCAGATGAGATGGATGAGGACTGTCAGGTAGATGATGAACAGGGTGAGGGCAATCATGCAACCTTGTTTGACCCTGGTCTGGATGCAGAAGGCGTTGGTTTTAGAACTTCCGCTCAGGACAATGGCGGTCATATCATCATGCAGGAGCCTCAGCATGGTGACAAACTTCAGCGGGCAGCCAAGGCGTTGAAGGATGGTCCACAGAGCTTCATGGTTTAAGGAAATAAACGCCTTGGTCAGGTCAGTGAAGGTGAGGAACAGTTCTTGATTTTGCTCCCAACATTTTTCTTGGATCTACCTGGCAACAAAAACCATGTCCGCAGCACCCTAGGATGGTCAGAAGCAGCACTGAATTAATTTAGTCTAATGTGCATTAACACATCTTGTGTATGTGTATCCTTTTTGTCTCAACATAATTTCCCACTCCAATATGAAAAAATAAAATGTAGAAGTTTCAAAAGCTAAAATAGCCATCAGAAAGTGCATGTTTTTATGTAACTGATTTCTTGGGTGAGATAAATGGCACTTGTGTGCCACCTGTTGTTCCAATTACAATTGTCAATCTTGATTAGTGACTAATTTTAATATATTCCACAGCATGCATGGAATGGGGAAGATGGCCATCTTAAGATGGTTAGTAGTCATAACCTTAATTTATGCGTTAGTTGACTTTTGTGACTTTTTTTAAGTGTAACCTTAATTTTGCACTAATTTAGTTTGTTCGTTGTTATTTGTGATTTGCTGAATTACCCTTCACTTGATCAATTTCAGTGAAGGAGGCCTTAGATTATAAACTACTGAAACCCAAATACTACAATCAGATGTTTGTTTGGCATACCCTGTGCATGCATATATGTCCCTTCTGATCTCCAGTGAGATTGTGTGGACCAAAGTATCTATGTTTATACTTCGGATTGCAGGGTTAGAGCCAAGAAGCATATAGGATAGCATATACTCCCTTTTAGTGGAGTAGATACTATTTTTATTGTGCCTGTTTGCCATAAATCTATAAGCACTGAAATCAGTCTGTCCACCCTATACCTGCCTTGGTGTTACTACATCTTATTCTCATAATGTGAGTGCATTTACAATCCATAATCCAAGTAGTCTTTGTCTTTGCCTTAAGCAACACCTTTTTTCAGGATGGGAAGGTTTGTGGAGACTCGGAAAGTATTTAAGATTATTGTCTATTTATCAGATCTTCTGATAATGGCAGCAGGCAAAGCAGTGACCACCTTGCATAATCAGCAGTGAGCAAATGTAGGGAAGTTGTGATCATATGCAATACTAGGTCATGAAAGTTGTTTCTTTATTCTCTTAAAAAAAACAAAAAACTTTTAAATGTGGACAAATTCTTACCACTTGGAACATGTGCCCATGTGAACAGAAAATGAAAATTGGGGCTGGAATCTTTGGTACTCAGTGAAACAAGGTGGAATTGTTGAACTTGCTGAAATGAAAGAGCAAGTCCTCTTGGGATATAACAAATAGAATACTTAAATAATGAGAAGAAAAATGATCCATGAACTGGAGAGATGGCCATGATCCTACCAAGGATAGCAGACTGGGTTACAATGGAATTGGAACTGGTAACAAGATTATCAGAGCAAGATTTATTTTGCAATTTTGGAGCATGAACATAATCCATTGCTATGCAACAAACTGCTAATGAGGACGTGAGACATTTGTAATGGTAAACTACAGCTAATTGTGAGCAGAATATCAACAATAAATGTGCCAATAGCAACGGGAGATTTTAGTACTTTAAAATATGAAGCTGAAACAAGTGAAAAAAAATTGTGGCCACACGTGGCATTGGTGTTGTGAATGCAAAGGAAGGTACCTTGATAATTTCTTGTAATAATCTTGATAGTCAAATAAACATAATTGGAAGAAGTCTGGTCTCAGAAAAATGAGCTCAAAATCTTCTCATGTTTCTTCCTTCTGGGAATAACAAGTCAACTTGATTTGCATTTAATCTCCAAAGAAAATGAGCAATTATGGAGGATGTGAAAATAAACAAAGATTTTAGGTTATTGTGCCCAACCATGCTCCTGCTCCAAGGAATCTTTTAGAATTAAATGAATTGCTTTTAAAACAATGATGAGAAACCAAGGAGATAGGACCTGAAACTGGAAAGTTCAGCCTTCATGCATTTATCCCAGGTTTGTGTGAAAAACAGATTATTTCCTATAATCAGAGAAGATTTGATATTAGGTGAAGCAATTAAGAAACAAATGTCAGGAAAGCTGTGATGAAAGCTAGGAAAGGAAAAAGGTTTAATACAATGCCTATTCCACAAGACTTGAAAACTGTAGTAACTGGAAAAAAAGCAAAAGGCCAAGGAAGTCTTTATTCAAGACTAAAGAACTAAAATGATGCAATGAATAGCGAAGTGAAGCAAAGTGCATGGAAAATGTGGTGTGTATGGTTGTTTGATTTGGGTTGGGTTTTTTTTTTGGGGGGGGGGGGGGAGGAAACCTAAACAGCTTTTTGTTCAAGAAGCTAAATCTGTAGATTTGATGCTTTGCTTTTCTTTTCTTTTTACGTGAAGACTGTTTACCAAATAATTTTTTTAATTGAGGTTTTCCCCACTGGGCAACAGGTTAGTTAATGAATGTAGAAATAGGTTTAGCCAACTTGAAAACCAGTTGAGAGACTGAAAGATCATTTTAGTGCTTGAAACAACAAATGACCAGAAGATCCTCCTGACATTCCAAAGATCCTTTCTTTAGTAACATTTCAGAAGTCACATAAAGAAAATATTTTGAAAGCCATTAAAGCTTCTAGGATAGATGAAACGTCAACCATAGTGGGCTACGATGGAATTGGAACTGGTAACAAGATTATCAGAGTAAGATTTATTTCAAGTAATTTAAAATATGATAGGAATGCTGGAAAAAGTTAAAGGGAAATCCCTTGGTTAAACTTGCAAGGAAAGGGAATATTTTTTTTCAGAGTAAGAATGGAAACTTTCATATGCCTTTCTGTACCAAGCAAACTATATAGCAAGAATACAGTTGGAGAAGATCTAAAAACACTTGATTCCCAATTTATAGACAAATAGGTTGGTTTCAAGGAAGAAAGATTGTGTATGCATCATTACGATGTTGATAGTGAATATTAAATGTAAAACTGCCACTTTAAACTATGTATGAACTTGTAGATTAGAAAAGCATATGATAGTGTGGACTAAGACGTCTTCTAGAAACTAATTGAGTATTATGAAATTCCTGATTAGAAACTTTTTACAGTGGATTTGGCTGCAAGTTCATCATACTTGGTCTTGGAGTTGGGCAAAGTAAAGGCTTACGCATACCTTGTTATTCATGTTATCCTTGTCTTCAAGTTCAGTGGCAGGCCAGAGCAACCTGGCTTGGATTGGAGGCAGCCAGCACTCTTAACCTAGATGTTGCAGTTGCCTCTCTTCCCTGGCCAGAGTGCAAAGGTTTGCTGGTGCAGGCCATATGTTGCTAACCCATGTTTTAATTCACTGTCTTTTTATTTCTAATTCATTTTAACTTCATCCAGAATACATATTGATACATCTAGAAAACATAAACTTTACACACTTCAACTTAATGACCTCAAAACATGAATAAGAAGTGCTGATAGGAATAGGAATGAAAAAAGATCAAGATGAAAATAAGTGTGAAGAAAGAATAAATGAAATGCCAGGCCATGTATAAAGGTAAATGGCATGCACAGTGAAAAGATGGAAAACTAACTTGGTAGCAAGCCATTCCAGTGATCTGGAGGAAGATATCTATGCTAGACCTGAGATAACACAAAACCTTTACTCAGAAACCCAGTTTGAAAGTCACTGCTCCTGTGCCTTTCTAGATAGGGCAGGATATAAATCTAAATACTGTTATTGTTAAACAAAATTAAATTAAGAACCAAGCTTTAGTGTTTGAAAACACTGTATGGGGAAATCCATAGAGAAATACGATCATGAAAAAACATGTATCCATAAATTGATTCTTATATCAAATTAAGGACATAAGAATACAAGTAAGTAGTTATAAGGAAAAAGAACGGTGGGTTCTAGCTGAAGTGGGCTGCTCTGCAGTAATTATGTCTATGTACCTAAGCCTGTGATAAGCGAAAGTTCAACTTCTGCAGGTTTTGCCTTCGAACTGCTTAAGTCTGAAATTTGGGTTCTAGTTTCATTTTGCATAGCAGGTGAAATCTAAAAATCGGGAAGACAATTAATATGGGATTGAATGCACAATTTAAAAACTAGCAGAAAGTACCAAGAGAGGTGGAGTCGGAGACTCCGGAAGGCAGGACTAGCATCCAGAATGACCTGGACAGACTAAAGAAATGGTCCTTAAATCAACCAAATGAAATTCAACAAGGACAAGTGCAAAAGTCCTGTACTTGGGACAAAAATAATTGTACATGTACAGACTGGGGGATGAGCGGGGAGGCTGAAGTACTGCAGAGAAGGATGTGTGAATTAGAGTAGACTGTAAGCTGAATGTGAGCCAGTAGTATGCTATTGCTTAATAAAAAGTGGGGGGGTGGGGGGAAGCAGAAGGGAGCAACAGTATACTGGCTTGCGTGGATAGGATTGTTGCTTTTAAATCAAGGGAAGTGATTCTTCTGCTCTCTTCAGCACTGGAGAGGCCTCACCTGGAGTAGTTTTGGGCCTCACTTAAAAGAAAATGTTGATTAGCTTGGAAAGAGTCCAGTGCAGAGCAACAAAATGCATTACGGGGGCATAGGAAGCAAAACTGAAAAGGAAAGGCTGAAAGATTTAGGTTATTTAATTTGGAGAAGAGAAAACTGTGGGGGCATTTGATAAATCTTCACATGCCTGAGGGACTATTAGGGAGGATTGAGATACTCCTGTCCCTCGCAGCCACAGAGAGAAGCCTGGGAGCAATGGCCTCAACCTTCAGCAGGGGAAGCTTAGGGAGAAGACCAGGAGGAACTTTCTGACTTCGAGGGTGGCCAAGCATTGTAACAGGATACCTAGAGAAACTGTGGGATCTCCATCCTTGAAAGTTTTCAAATGTTGGAAGAGCAGACTGGGCAGACATTTGCTGGGATAGTTTAGTCAGATGATCCTCGCTTGAGGTCCCTTCCAACCCTGCTTTCCTATGAAGAGAAGCTAGATTTTTTTTTTTTCCCAATTTACCAGGACCAGAAAATATTGTCCCCTTGCTAATCACTTCTCTACATCAATCTTCCAGTCAAATTCTGTTTGTTATTGAGGAGAGTATTGAACTAGAAAATTTTTGGCAATAGAGCCATGTTCTTATGTCTCTAAAACTGATACAATCATGCTATGTAGATAGATACAGTTTATATCCATGAAGGGGAGTTAATTGCCTGGTATAAACTGTATCACTGCTAAAGGTCTTTGTAGTGTGGTCTAGCCATGATTTTAATTACTCATAGACCCCACTGTTGTTTTCTTTGTTCCTTCCCCAGTAATGTCCATAGCCACTACGGAAAAGGGAAGGTAGGGTCCCAGTTGTAGTTCATAGTCATATTTTGTCTTTCATCTTGTTCTCCCCCTACTCTGTTTGGAATCCTTTTTCTCCAGTTTATTCATTGCTTAGTAGGAAATGAAAATAGTATCCTGTAATAACACAAATTGCTGTTTAGAATGGGGTGTTATAAGCATTATATAATCTATAGCCTTTTTCAGGAAGCCTTTGATTGTTCCTGAAAGGAAAGGAGCCCTAAATTTCTAGAGTTTTAGATGATTCACTGAGACACGTTAGATTTTTTTTTTTTTCTTCTATCCTTCCAAGTGTGTTTGCAGTTTTCCAGCATTGAAGAGCTATAGTTGCATTAAGGGTATGGACAAATGTACCTTTTGGAGCAGTTCCAAAGGGGAATGTTGCCAAAGGGCAGCAGCTATCAAGTTCTAATTCATATTTTTGTGCAAGCTAGAAACCATGTAAACATAAGGTTAAAGCTGAAGCTGTTTTGCTGGGTTAAAGAGCTGTTTTGCTAGGTTTGTGTTTGTTCCCAGCTTGTCCACAAATAACAAATGTAGTCAGACAGCTTCAACTTTTAACCTTGGATGAAGCAAGGTTAAAGCTGGAGCAGGTTTGCTACATTTGCATCATTCCAGTTTGTCGACAAGTAACATTTAAAATGCAACAGCCTTTTAATGCAACTCTCGTAAAACAGCTCCCAATGTGCGTGTCCACACTTTGAGAAGTGTATAATCTTTATTGAACTAGTCTAACTGCTTGAAGTCTCTGAGTCAGTCTTATCAGGCAATTGTGTTATGCAACATTTTAATTTTGTTTTAAAAAATTATAATGTTTAAGTTAAATACAGACTAAATAATACTGACAAATTAAGACTTAAGAAATGCTAGTTATTGCGTGACTGATCCTTAGCTCATTGCATGGCATCTTTAGCATTAAATTGACTTACCTGGGTACATTATCTATTACATGGGAGTTTCCTGTTGTTTTCTAGTATTTTGTTACATTAATTGGTTGTATTTGATATAGTATTCTTTGTAGGAGCTTGACATGTAACAAGTACATTTTCCTTGTCACACATCTCTTAAGTGATGTGTTTAAATAGCTTGGGCAACAGATGGTTTGCCTGACTGCATGAAGTAGTCACTGAAACTGCAAAATCCACTGTACTTGGAGAGAATTCAACACATTTGCTATATCTCTTACCTTTTAAAAATATTTTACTTTATTACAGCTATTAAAAACAACCCCCCCCCCCCCCCCCCAACTCCAGTCATCTTTTTAAGACAGCCTTAATGCTCCTTTTTGGGCTGGATGCATTTTGAAATGTATAGCTTTTTTAATACTGTATCAGTATGTTGGTTTTCTAAGGTTGTTCTGTCTTAATTAGGTCCCACTTAAAGCTGTCAAACTGCTACTGTTACAAAGTATTACCACTCCCTCCACCCACATGATTGCTGAGTGCAGAGTAATACCTCATAGCAAGTAGACTTGTGGAAATACACTAAAGCAAGATGAAGTTGAAGAAATGCATTCCTGTCTTTAAATGTCTGCCTTGCTCTTGTGGCTAGCTGACAAGTGTTGGTCATCTTATTTTTAAATTAATTTCATATTGACTAATAGAAGTGAGGTATTTTGTTTTAGACTCCTCTAAGTTAGGCTATAGTATTGATTTTGAGTCTCTGAGGTGGATATTGGTGAATGAATCATATGTTTGTTTTTAGTGTTTCCACATGTGACACCCAAAGGAATTAATGGTATAGACTTTAAAGGGGAAGCTATAACTTTCAAGGCAACTACTGCTGGGATTCTTGCTACACTTTCTCATTGTATAGAACTCATGGTAAAACGTGAAGAGAGCTGGCAAAAAAGACTGGATAAGGTAAGCTTTTCTGTTTATTTGTTTTCCTTTTCGTTGGTCTGTAACAGTCAACCCAAGTGCCTTTCATTTCGCTTGAAACTTTGATTGGGTGATACTTACTCCATGTAGCTTTGTGAATGTGCTTGAGGGGTGTGGATTAATTTAATGACCTTAGATTGAGTGCTGGAATTTAACGGTGTTGTGCAGATCATGTGGCAATACTGTCCATCCTGTGCTGGTCATCTTACTAGCCTTCATTCCAGAGAGTTCTTAAATGTAATTATTTTTCAAAAATCTATGGAGGACCTGACAGGTCTCCATAGTAATAAGTATATTTCTTGCAGCCCTTTTTAAGAACAGGAAACACTTCTTTTATTCTAAATGTTGTACAGATCTGTAGTACTGGACTGGTTGTAATAAAAGGTAGTGACAGCACTTAGTACAACCATTTTTTTTAAATAAAATGCCGTCTAAAATCTGGCATAATTCATCTCTAGAAACCAAATAAGCTTCTGTGTGGTAATACATCAATTTTTAAAGTTAACTCTCTTCATTCATTAAGAAAAGCATGGCATCACTGTCTCTAGACTATCACTAGTTGTGGTGGTGGTGGTGGTACATGCAGAGTCTGCTCATCAGTACCACAAAAACTCAGAAGAAATGAGAATGGTCTTAAATGAGACTGGTATAAGTGTGGCTAATGCAGTCGCTCCCCGTTTTGATTCCTAAAACTTGCTCATCTCACATTGATCTACCCTAAAAATTGTTGTCCGTTCTGTTTTCATTTTGCATGTATATTGTAAATCATGTAGCATTTTGGTTCTTGTCTTGCTCTTGTTTAGCATGGGTGCATGCCAAATTCAAATCTAATGAAAAGGCAGTCAGGAGCCAGACTGTATCCATGCTTGAATTTATTTCTTCAATCTCCTTTCCCAAGCAGTTGATCAAAGTTCTGGTATTCAGCCAAATAGAATTGATATTTGCATATCAGCCATTTGTTTGCATGGCAGTTGGGGTCTCTGGGGGAAATTTTTTCATACAATAAATATAATATAGAATATGGATAAAAGTCTGCCTTGTCTGTAGTTTTATTGTATATAGGTTTGAAATGTTTCATAGATAAACAATGAAAATATATTCAACCGATATACAGAAAATGTTTTAAATGTTCTAGTTAGCTTCTAACGTAGATAAACAAAAACTTAAGTTCCATTTTAGACCGTTCAAATATGTGCAGGTTTAGTGATAACTTTTTTCAAAACTTACCTTAGAAGTTAAGGCAAGGCACAACTCTGATTTTGGACTGGGGTTCTTTCAAATGTTGAAACAGTTGTAGGATCCTAACACAGCTGGTTTTACAGAGAAGGTTTTGTTTGTGATGTCAAACCCCACACAGCTGGTTTTACAGAGAAGGTTTTGTTTGAGATGTCAAACCCCCCCCCCCCCTCTCCTTGCCAGTCAGACTTCTGTTTGAACCTTTCCTTTGCACGAGGCAAAGCGCAAGCAAGAAGGCACAGAGTCTAATGCAGGGGTTCCCAAAGTGTGGCCTAGAGGCCTCTCTTATGTGGTCTACTGCCCCTTTAAAAATGGCCCTTCATTGGCAACATTTTGAGACCCCTAGTTTAGCATGTTAAGAAATTAAAAATAAATTTAATAAAGAGGTAGCAATGCTGTTGGGCATATCTGAGCACTCTTACCTTCATTTATTTTTTTCTGTATTTTACCTGCTTTACATGTTTAAGTAGTTTGCCTCCAATTAAGTAAATTATTTACCTTTTATAATATATCTGAGATGATGGGTA
>NW_005842755.1:707786-709853 GCF_000455745.1 Alligator sinensis | reverse complement strand
AGGAACTTCAAAGAAAAAAAATGTCACTATACTTGTATAGTTCTGTAATAGTGGGAATTGACTGTTTCTGCTTCAGCTCTTTGTCGTTTAGATTTGAATGGTCTCTAGCAGGAGTGGCCAAACTGCAGTACAGGTGCTACAAGTGGCACAGGGAGCCTCTGCATATGGCGTTTGGCAGATTGGGGAGTTTCTCATCCTTTTAGCTAAGATCAAGTGTATTATTTAACTGCACTGTAAACGTTGCAAAACTCTGGTATGTTAATGAGTCATTGTATTGCTGTAGCCTCTTTCCTAATTGCCATAGGTGCATGGAAGTGAACTGTTGATCCTCATAGTTCAAGAACATTTTTAGACCTCTAGAAATAAGATGCAGGGGAGAGCTAAATGGTGTATTTTGTGTAATTCAAGTGCCTGGGTTAGGAACCTCCTTTCATCACACCCCACTTTAAGGAAAGGAAAGATTTATTTTGGTCTCCTGCTACTTACCTCTAGAGCTTGGGTAACTGTCCTACACCTAGTACAAGGTCTGTCTGTTTAGCGCTTCTTTGGTTACTAATTATCCCTTTGCCTGGCTATACATAGAAGGCTAGGAGAGGGCCACCCACTCTAGTAGAGCAAAGGTCTATTCACTGCCTTCAGTTACCAGTACACTTTGCTAGTCCCTGTACTAGTTATTTATGACAGTGGGATGCCAGATTGTACGTGAGTAATTAAAATAGTGACTGTTGTCCTTGCAGTACACTTGCTACTCTCCTGGTATCTCAGATCAGTCCTCATTACTACAGATGCTGCTCTTGAGGGCTAATATACAACTTTTTTCCTTCTTTTTTTGAGATGTCCTATTTGAATAAACTCTAAAATGGTCAGGAGCTTACCCAAATTTATTTGGACTAGAGGTGCACCGATACATTGGTCCGATATCGAATCGGTACCAATATAAAGAAAATTTGCTGCATTGGCAATCAGCCTGAAGTGGTCAATAATTTGGCCAATAAATGCCCATGCATGCGCACAGCTGCAGTGCAGCAGGCAGGCAGTGCGGAGCAGTGCACAGCTGGTAAGTCTGTTGTGGTGGTAGAGGCATGGGGGGTGCAGATCAATGCCCCCTGCAGTGAGGGAGGGAGGGTCAGGGGCAAGTGCTGCCCAGCCAGGGAGGAATGGACACAGGACAGAGCGTGGGGGGGGGGGGGCGGGCAGCTCCCACAACTGCATGCACCCCAGGAGGACACGAGGGGGACGTGCACCCTTGGATCTGCACGAGTGGAGCTGGAGCTGTGCCGGGCTCTTCTTGGCAGGGACTCAGCTTGGGGCAGGCTGGGAGGGGGCTATGGAGGTTGTTACAGACACCCCAAATTTCATCGTAGCCTCCCCGACAAGCTGCAGCTCTGCCCCACCCCAGCTGGGTAGCACCTGTCCCTGCCCCCTCCCTCCATCACTGTGGGGGGTGTTGATCTGCCTCCCTCCCCCCCCTCCCCTTCCACCACAACAAACTTACCAGCTCCACACAGCTGGTATTGGAAATTGAATTGGTATCGGCTGCTATACCTCCTTAAATACTGGCTATCAGTATCAGCCCCCAAAATCTCTATTGGTGCACACCTAATTTGGACACACTTCTGAGGTATTTTCCTTCCTCTTCTACTCCATTTTCACACAGAACTTAGTTTTATGTTTTGCTTTCCACAGAAATGAGATTCTTTTTAATTTCCCAAGTCTTGACACTTTCCCTTCCTTAGTAAGATCAAACCAATCTAACATTACTTTTATGAGGCTCTTGTCAGTTGCTGCATGTTTTGGCACATTACAGTACCTACTTGAATCAGATTCCAAAGTATATTGTACCCTATGATATAGTGCATCTCTACTAATCCTTGCAAAGTCAACAAATACATTAGATTAGAGTAAAATAGTTGGCTGAGTCCAGAAGCGACCTGACGAATTGTTAGAATTGGATGTTAATACATTGGATGTATTAAGTCATATAACAGAATTTAAATTTCCAACAGTGAGAGAAGGTGACCTATAATGACCTATAATTCTTTAAATGGGTGGAATTAAAATTTTCTT
>NW_005842755.1:700171-707755 GCF_000455745.1 Alligator sinensis | reverse complement strand
GCTTTCCCTCCCCCACTCCTAAACTTCTAAACCTGTAGACCATGTTTCTCTGTGCTAATTTCCAAACCTCTAAAAATTAGGAATTCATCATGAAAACTCTTGAATATTGAGAAGGTGCTGCTGAAGTGCTGCACTTGTCTAGTTAAATATAAAATACTAAAATTTACAATTACTTTTTGTTCCCAAGGCAACAGCAGCCAGAAGCAAATGAATACAAAAATATGTAATAAATTAAATAAGCCTAAAGTAATCGTAATAGTTACAGCTACAGTTTGGACCTTTTATTTTGAGAGCTATTTAAGCAGGAAGGAAATTGGTTGCAATGAATTTTTGTTTTTACCTTAGTACTATAGACTCTTTACTCAGAGCCTGTTATGATATTATGCCATATGGCTTTTTTTTTTTAAATCAGCTGTTAGGAAAAGAAAAGAGGTAAGCAAAGAAATACAAGCACATCATTGCCAATATCTGGTCCTTTTGCTATCCAAAACCCACATTCATCCTAGTTTTGATGCTTTACTGACATTTCAGTTTCTACTATTTCTACTTGGTTATGCTTGACCTCCCTGAGTTCATCTCTTGAGCTCAGCTTTTCTGAAGGGTCTGCATATGAAGAAATGTAAATTAATCATCATTACTATGTTTTCCTTTACAATGAATAAGGGCATTTTGATGTCACTGGCTTCGTCTTGAAATTATTACTTAGTCTAGAAAAATGCATGCTGTTAGCAAACATGACTCTGCTAAATCTCAAGTTTCTATAGCCAAGTCATCTGTAGCTATTGTTTAACAAAAATCTACTAGACCCTTTATATTTGCATTGAGATTTTTTTTAATAAATTATTCAGATGAATATTTGCCCTAATTGAAGTGTACTATACAGTACTACTATTTATAAGACCCTCCAGCACATTTCCTGGCCTTTGAAAGGTAAATGCAGTATTCTGCAGAAGATTAAACGCATTTTCTGTATATGCTCTTTTGAAAAACAGAACGATTAAATATGTTCATACTGTGTGCATGTACCTGTGGTTGCATAATGTGCTTAAATCCTAATGCTGGTACAGGGGCTAAAGAATCAATGAAGTAAAAAACCAGGTGAAAATAATCCAGAATGTTGGGGTTTTGTGTGTTGAGGTTTTTTTGTAAACCCACACATTGGCCATGACATCTTCTGGCATATTTGCTGATAACATACGGTTTGGATAAACAGTTTCAAATCTGATTGTGTGTTCCTGTAGGAAATTGAAAAAAGGAGAAGAATAGAAGAGGCATACAAAAATGCCATGACAGAACTTAAGAAAAAATCCCATTTTGGAGGACCAGATTATGAGGTATGAATGATGCATGTTTCTGACTTCGTAAGCTTTTAATCTTTGTGTAAAAATATCAAGACTTCAATAAAAAATACAAAGGCAGTATGTGCCTATGTGGCTAAATGACACTATACTCCCACATAACTGGCATCTCTTTTGTTTAATATTTATCAAATACTCCTCCAGCAGCAGGAAAAGTTGGGGAATGAGAGGAACAGAATAAATACATTTTAGTTATGTGAACAGGGTTTTTTTAAAAAAACATTTTGCTTAAAGCTCTTGGGAATTTCTTTTGATAAGACTTTCTAGATACATGTTTGATGTAAGCCAGACGTATCATCCATTTCATATTTTCTCCCCTTGCTACTTTTTCCTCTGTTTGAGGGCTGGTCATTTGTACAACATGTAGTGGAAAACTTTATATTTGGAGGCATTTATAGCTTAGTATGAAGCTAACTCAGTTAAATCGGTTTTAATTTGCTGTTGTCCCTGGTTCATAAACTTAAACCCTTGCTTTCCACAGGATGGGAGTGGATACACAGTAAAGCCCGTCTCTCCCACATTTTTCTTGGTATACTTTCTGTTCATGCTATCAGTGTCTTTGGGTCACTGTACACAAGCCAGGAGGCTGCTCCAACGTGCTGTAATTACAGCACGTTGGAGCAGACTTGATTAATTGAGTCTGCTGGAGCGTGGTAATTACCACACTCCAGCCAGTTTTCACATCTTGCATATCAGCATCCTTGTGCTTCAAAATGGTGTTGGGGGTGCTTTAACTAAAGCTCATTCAATGAGCTTTAGATAAAGTGCCTCCACCGCTGTCTTGAAGCAGGGGACACTGATACATGAGACACTCCAGGCACTTTAATTAGAGTGACTGTCGGAGCCACTCTAAAGTGCTCCCACCCGTACTCTGGAGCATGTGTAAATACATCCTTAGGGCTGGAAGCCTGTAATGGCATTATATGTTAATTTTAAATTTGTTTCTATTTTTTTTCAGATGTTGTGTTTTGAAAAATAACCTCTTAAATAATCAAATGATTGGGTTGGGAGTCGATATAGAACCTGAACCTTTGGTGAAATATGTTAACTTTGTGGTCTTTAATTTTGCATTTCTTAGCCTGTGACCAAACATAAAAAAAACTTTAATTTGTATAGGCAGTTCTTCTGTTTTCTTTAATTAGTCTAAGAATTTTATTAAATGTTGAGTCTCTTCAGAGTTGCATGATTTCTGAAAAATTGATTGCATAAGTAACACTAGGTATACATTTCTATTTGCATGCTTTATCCCAAAAAAATAGGACTTTATAAATATTGAAATAAACACAACATGCGAGTTATCTGGCCTTCATTTTTTTTACATTGAGCTCAGTTTTCTCAAATACAACATTATTTTTGACATTTCACTCTTTCATTTCATGGCATAGGAAGGTCCTAATAGTCTGATTAATGAAGAAGAATTCTTTGATGCTGTTGAAGCTGCTCTTGATAGACAAGATAAAATAGAGGAACAGGTATTTAATATTACTACATGTTTTACAAGGCAGTTATGTTTAAAAACACTATTTCATAAATGCTCTACTTCATACTAAAATCGTAAGGGTGTCTTCTGGACCAAATTGTGGCAGGCTGTATGTGCGCAACTTGCCAATTTTATTGAAATGTTTGTGAACACCTGTAAGCAAAGTTTAGTTCCTGGAATTTGTCAAGTTTAAAAAACAAAAAACCAAAAATCTCTTGAGTTCATTTCCTTTTTTGTCATTTGTTTCCTTAAGACTATTTTTAGATTTGAGACATTGGGCCCACAATGATAGCACGCTCTAACTTTTTATTCTTGCGGCATGGCAGCCTAAATGTTAACTTGGGTCAGTCCGTCTCTGTCTTCAAATCTATTTTTTAGTTATTAATAGAAATAAATGGCAAATCCAGTACAAAATCTCACATTTTGTTCTTCTTAAATTAATATCCTACATGAAGTTTGTCAGATCTACCTGTTACTAGGTGAAGTTTCCATTACTTTTAGTGACCCCATAAAACAACAGATTTGCTGTTTAATTGCTCCCTCTCTCTTCTCATTTCTGCAAGCTTTGCTGCCACCTTCCTAAGTCTTATGTCAAGACACTTTCTGTTCCTTGCTTCTGCAATTGGCTATTCAAAAATACAGCAAGTTCAGTTGCATGGGATGACACTTTTTTTTTTTTTTTTTTTTTCCACAGAACATACAAATGTGAAGTAGCATACAGAATAGTGGTACAGGCAGTCCTCGAACTTACAACACAATTGGTTCCTAAAATCTGTGTCTTAAGTCAAAACGTTGCAACTCGGAACCAATTTTCCCATAGGAAGCAATGTTATAAATGGGGGATGGGCCGTGGTTCAGGAACCAAATACCCTATTTTCATCAAAAAAAATAACCCAGAATTTTGTATCGATCAATTATAGATGAGTAATATAGCTACATTAATGTATTTATATTCTAAATAGCAATCGTATTGATTTGGAAGGACTTCTTAAAAGTGACTTTGCTGGACTTTTTGAAGGGCTCTTGGTTGGACTTTTTGAAGGGTTCTTGCCTGGAGTCTTCTCAGGAGTTTGGCTGCAAGATTTTCTGGAGTCTTGTCTACTTTCTTAACGAAAGTGTCCAAGGAAGTTTGGACAGATGTTCTCCAAGGAGATGGACAATGCAACGAACTTGTTTGCTGGCGTGGCATCGAATTGGATCAAGCATTGTAAAGTCGAAACTGACATCAGAAAGTTGAAACAGGGTGTCAATTTTATAAACTTTGTAAGTGCGAAACGTTGTAACTTGGAACGTTGCAAATCGAGGACTGCCTGTATAATAGTTGTGAATAGCATTTTGGTATTGGTTTGGGATTTTAACTGATGTGTTTTCTGTGTGTACTTAAGTACATTTTCCAGGTTATTTTAGCTTCAGGTAAAAGTGAGTGACTATCTCACTGCATTGTAACTTTCTCCATGGAGGGTGTATCTACATGCCCAATTAATGTAACATGTTAAACTCCAGAGTACTTCCTGTTGGAGAAAACTGCTCCCGGGTGCAGTGTTTGCACATGCACCCAGGACTGTAGAACTATGAGCCAGGGCAGAACAGCTCCAGGCTGATAGGGCACCTGGGGGGGTCAACTCTGGGTGGCAGAGAGGCTGGCAGGGGCACAAGGGTGCTAAAGTGTGAGACTAGGTGACAGGCAGAGCACCACACTTTAGCACGCTCTTGCCCCAGCCAGTACTGTCCCTGACAGTACTATCCTATGATGAAGTAAATTAATACCTAAATACCAGCACACATGTAGACTGTGACACTTGACTGCAGAGCTAATTACTCAACTCCGCAGTAAAGAACATGTGTAGATGCACCCACTGTCTTATCAGTTGTTCTTAACTTAGAAGCAACCACTGCTGGACACAGGCAATGCAGTGTCCATGTAAATCAAGTCATTGAGACTTGCCACCAAAGATGCCTATTAATGCTAGTTGTGCAGAGTATCCCTTTTTACCTTGTGATTTATTGTCTCATTCTATATGAACAACTATTTTATGGTCTACCAAATAGTTATTCCACACTGATTAAATTTAATGTTTTGTTTTAGTCTCAGAGTGAAAAGGTCAGATTACACTGGCCGACACCTTTACCTTCTGGTGATGCATACTCTGCTGTGGGGACTCATAGGTTTGTCCAGAAGGTAAGATACTTTCACAGATTTTTTTTTAAGTCTACCTAGTATGTTTATTTAGTAATACATTTTGTCATGGCTTGAGATCTAATTTGTAGATGCTTCTAGTAACTTTGAATGTGTTACTTATTAACAGTCAGTCTCCAAAAATTGGGGGAAACTTTTTTCTTATTGAGAACAAAAAATTCTTAATTTGAACAGCTATTTAAAATACTCCTGACTTTTGTCATAGCTTATTGAATTTTAAAAATAATTGTGCCTGGAACTTTTTTATCCTTTTAAAGGACTCCCTCTTTAATAACTTTTTTTTTTTAAATCACCAAACTGATTAAAATAAAGCTTTGTGATGGCTTATTTGACAATTTGCACAGTTACTGGAAACACTACAATCTTCGCAGGGCTACACTGGGAGTATAATACATAATAGTTGCATGAAATCAGCATTTGCTGCTGTGCTTGCTGCTTATGGTGCTTTTGTTTTTCCTTTTCTTCATTATCTTGTGCTTGGAAGTTGGTACTGAATGCTCTGTTGTGCCTTTGTTCTGATTACTTGGTTTTTTCTTTGTCTGTCTCTGGTAGCCCTATAGTCGCTCTTCCTCCATGTCTTCCATTGATCTAGTCAGTGCCTCTGATGATGTTCACAGATTCAGCACCCAGGTACTGTATGAATACATAGTGGGGTTTGCATATCTTTGCACTGTATTTCATCCTGTTCTCTAGAACCTGGGTTTTTCTCTTACATAAATCCTTTGTATTTGTTTTAAATGAGTACAAAGATATACAAAGGGATTCTCTATTCCTGCAGTAAGAGGTTGTCTTATTACATCTGCTTGCATGCGTATCACTCTTGCACGGTCCTAAATCTGGGAAACTTTTATAGGATTAATTTCTGTAGCATATTTTTCAAAAACGTTTATAACCTGAAGGTCCTGTGTTTTTGATATAGTAGCTTCTAATAAAAAATGGAAAAATATTTGGTCTTTGGGGTGGAGATACATTTTACTGTATCATAAAAGGAAGCTATGCTTACCTCCTTATCAGTTATTCCTATAGTGTGCTTATTTTTTTTTAATCGTTCTCGGTAGTGCACATCTCTTAATGGCTATCAAGAAACTAAAGATTGAAAAAGAATGGTCTGTGAAGCCCTTTTGGTGAAAACTTACTCATGCTTTTGAAGCTGCACGTTTTGAAACATGACTTCGTGTGTAGGCTTGACAATTATTTTGAGAGATCAGATAACAGAATTTACCTTCTGAGTTTCCAGGTTCTTCATTTGTACAACTGCATTCTCAATATTGCCTAATATAGGAGACTGGTCCACGCCCATTGAACACCAGCCACAGCTTGGCTTTTATAGAAGAGTGAACCAGAGCTGGGACATTGCTTAACCTTGGTGTTGATGTGCATGTGTCAAACTTACCAGAATAAATAGAACGTAGAATTTTTCATTAAACTGAACTTGTGCGTCCAGTTAATGGAGTTGTTGGAATGGTAAATCTGGACAGTCAAAAGAGAAATCAGATTCTGAATTTCCTGCAAGTGGCATTTTAACAGCAAGAAAAACTTAGGGGAGAGTCTTGCATATCTGTTCACAATTTGGAGAAAAGTATACATGCTTTAATACAGGGGTGCTCAACCTTTTGGTGTGGCAGGCCAAATGAGTGGCACGGAGCCCATCTATGGGCTGGATTGAAACCCACGTGGCAGGGTCAGCCCCACACGACCTCTGCTGGGCCCACCACCAGATAGGGCCTTATGCCACCTCCCTCAGCCCTTTGTAGTTAGACTGGGGCACTGTGCTGCCTCCCTTTGGCTCTGCATCATCTCTTCCAACCCTGCACCACCTCCCTGGGGCTCTGCACTTCCTCCCTTGGCTCTACACGTATGCCACCTCAAGCTCCACACCACCTTCCCAGCTCTGTACTTCCTGTACCACCTTCTTGGGGCTCCGCAGTGCCCATGCTTCCTCCCTTCACTCTGCATGACCTCTCTTGGACTCCATATCACCCATGATGCTTCCTTGGGGTACCGCACTGTCTCCCTCAACTCTATACCACCTCTGGTCAGCCCCACGCTGAAGTATTGAGCCGTGTACTACCTCTAGCCAGCAGCTGTGTGCCTAGGTTGACCCCAGGCCATGTCCATGCACTTATCCAGCATGCTATCCATCCAGCAGGGCTCCCCACAGAGCCAGAAATTTGGCAGCAAGGGACTGGTAATTGCTGCCACTGCTTTCCTGCTGCCATATTTTTGGACCCATGGGGACTCCTGCAAGCTAGATGGCATCCCAGGGTTGCTTTGCTTCTGCCTCCTAATCCCCTTGGAGTCTGTCACTCCGGCTGGACTCTAGTGCTCAAACAGAGCAGGGAGCAGAATACACCTTCTTCACAATCCCCACAGAGTGCTGCAGGGAGATACGGACTGACCATGAGCAGTCTGGGTTGGCCAGTCAGGGCTCCCCTGTGTATTGCTACCATCTATCTCCTAGCAGACAGAGGGAGCCTCCAGAGCACCCTGCAATGTGTGCACAGGGCCCCCCTTGGCTGTGCATCATCCACATGGCAAGCTTTCTGCTT
>NW_005842755.1:694242-700140 GCF_000455745.1 Alligator sinensis | reverse complement strand
CGGCATTCAAGCATCTGTTCAGGGGTTTCTAGATAAGTTTTTCTACCAGAAAAACAAACCTGGAAGAATTCTCACAGATCATTTAAGCAGGTGTAAGCAGCCTAGGATGGGGTGTCAAATTTGCCCTGGGGCCCAGGCCAGATCCAGACTGCAGAGGTTCTCTGGGACTAGATCTACGGGATCAGCAGTTGCAATGAGTTGGGGTGGGACAGGAGTGGCAGGTAAAGCAGGGATCCAGAACAGTTGGGGCAGCAGGAGGGCCAAGTGACCACATGCTGAGTAGGCTATGCTGCCAATAGCCATCTCTGTCATTTTGCAGAAGCCCCAAATTCTGCAGCAAACCATACCTCTGTACCCTGTCCCCCAACTTGTAGTAGACTGTCAGGCCAGATGGAATGGCTCCATGGACCAGATCCAGGTTTTGGGCTGGATCTCTGACATCCTGCTTTAGAAGAATTACATTTTTGTATCCATTAATTATTAATCAGTTGTTTCTCTGGTGTCCAGTCATTTCAGAGGACCTGTACTTAAAAGCTCTGTCTGCTTAGAAAATTTGTAGATAATATCAGCAAAAAAGAAAGGAAGAAATTGCAAATAGTGATTCTGCTGGCCACTGTCTAAAAGAGGGACACCTGGCCTAAAATTGGAAAGTAAATGAAGCAATTTTTTGTAAGTTTAATTTTTAACCAAAAGACCAGTCTCTTGAGTCATGAAAGATGCTCATTCTCTTTCCACAGGAAAAAAAATCTGCAAAAAATAAAAGTAAAACTCACCTTAAATATTGTAGTTCCATAAAATGTAGTAGAGGTGCAGCGATACACTGATCCAATATCAGATCTGAACCGATATAAAGAAAAATGTCTATATCAGAAATGGCCCGTGCATGCGCGTAGCCAAAGCGTAGCACAGGCAACGAGGAGCACAGACCAGCAGTGTGGAGAGCTGCCTCAAGCTGTTAAGTCTGTTGTGGTGGAAGGGAAGGGGCATTGGAGGGAAGATCAAGACCCCCACAGTGAGGGAGGAGTGGGGTTGGGGCAAGGGCTGCCCAGCTGGTGTGGGACAGAGCCACGGCTTGTCTGGGGGGGGTGTGGGAGGCAGCTCTCGCTGCCACCACGCACCATTCGTCTGGGAGCTGCTGGTCTGGGAGCTCACCTTGTCCAGCAGCTCCTGCTGCTGCTCCCACCGCTTGTCTGGGAGGGCACCGGGGTGGGAGTGGGCATATGCCCCTGGATCTGTGCAGGACTGGCTGGGGCTGGGGCTGCGCCAAGCTCTTCCCAGGTGGGCTGGGCAGCAGTGCTGGGAAGGAGCTATGTGGGGGGCCCTACAGCAAATTTTGGGGTGGCTGCAGCTTCCCCCCCCCCCAATAGCCCCACTCCCAGCGCTGCTGCCGCCCAACCCAAACCTAGCTCGCCCATCCGGGAAGAGCTTGGCCCAGCCTACCCTGCGCAGATCCAGGGGTACATAGTCCCCTCTACCCCATGCCCTCCCAGACGAGCGGTGGGAGTCACTGAATGAGCAGGTAAGCAGCAGATGAGCCACTGAACCAGTGGTGCATGGTGGCAGGAGCTGTCCCTGCCTGTGTCTCCCAGGATGAGCCACAGCTCTGTCCTGCGCCCACCGCAGCTCCACTCCTCCCTCCCTGCGGGAGCCTTGATCTGCCCCCCCGCCTTTCCCTTCCTCCTCCCCTTCTACCACAACAGACTTGCCAGCTGCATTCAGGTCTCCAGGCTACCTGGCTGGTATTGGAAATTGGATCAGTATTGGCCTAAAAAATCTCTAGCGGTGTGCCCCTAAAATGTAGCTACAGCTAAGTGCAATGTGGTATGTTTGAGGAACTTGGTTCAGGCTGCAGTTACTCTACTCTAATGTTGAGTGTACAACCCAAAAAGTATGGAGTATGAACAAAAGCAGTCTGTTTAATTTTAAATGCATCCTTTCTAGTTTCATAGCAAATTAGAAACTCAACATCAGTGAAGACTCTTTAACTCCTTTCTCTACTTAAAGTGATATGCTTGATTTTTTTTATTTTTTTTTTGATTTTTTTTTCCAAATGACAGGGAATATGTCTAGACATTTTGTGTATAAACTCTGAATTCTATGCAAGACACTTACAGCCATAGGCTGCTAACCTGATTCTGCACTCAGAAATATATCATAATTTGTCTTTAACTTTTTTATTTAAGACTTTTTTTTTTTTCAAGCAATACTCATTCTTTACTCTACACCACTGCAGGATTCAAGCAAACCCTGTAAATCATGTTGAGCAGTCTGTGCTGTAACATTACATCTTCTACTAACCCAATTTTTAATGCTATAAATGAAAAATGGGAGATGCTTTTTCTACCATAATACAAAGTATCTGCTGCATCTGTAACACTTTAATATCTTTTTTTTCCAGACTTATCGCACTTACAAATAGTCTGAATGTGTTTAAGGTTAAAGAACAAGTTTTAGAAGCATTTATTAACTTTAAAAGGATTATACCCCCACTATCCATTAAAAGAAGCTTTTTCCTTCTGGTATAAGGAATGTTTGTAGCATTTGTGTAACTTGAAATATAAAAATGGGTGTATAATATAAAGAAGTTGATCATTCTCATACAGCAAACTGATTTTTTTTTTTTTTAAATTGTGGGGAAAGTAAGCCATGAACAAGCCCGTGTCTGCTCTGTAACTCCTTTCTTAGTTTTATGCGATACAAACTTGTTTGGGCTTAAGCAAATTGGCAGTGTTTCTTCTTAAATTGGAAGCACATCGGGGTGCCATTTAAAAATTTGACAGCTAATGCAAAATAGGTGTACACTTTAACTCTCAGTAGGCTTTCCCTTATGTAGTACATATAAAAGCTAAGTTTCCAAAAGAAAATAAATTAATAGTTGTAATAGAATTGTTTGCCTCTTGCTCAGCTTGTTAACTTGCATTTAACTTTTCTAAAGTAATTTAGTTCTGTTTATCTATAGATCTATAGTGGCCCCTTTTGTTTATGTATCTAAGTACATCTTACATGTTGAAATAGAAATAAGAAAGCATTCTCTTATTTTAGGGGTTTATAAGATGAGAAATACATGTTTGGAGAATTTGTGGGGAAACGGAGGTCAAAGAATATAGCAGTGGTTTTCAAACTTTTTTGATTTGTGGACCCCTAAAAAATTTAGAATGGAGGTGTGGACCTCATATAATTATAGGTATGTGTATTCACATACTTAAGTCAATACCTGTGGAAGGATCTATTGCTAGTACAATGTAACCTCATAAATACAGCATGCTTGGGACCAAGCACCTGCCAGAAATTTGAAAATTCTGTTTCGTTTTTTTTAAACCGGAGAAGTGGCCTGTTGTGGAGCAAGCGGGCCGAGGGGGAGCTGGGCAGTAGTGGCACCTAGTCCCGGAGCAGTGGCTGCATGTGGAGCAGTGTGGTGGATGGTGGTGGGAGCAGCAGCGTGCAAGCTTTCCCCTCTGTGGAGGGGAGTGGCAGGCGGTCCCAAAACAGCAGCCACACACAGAGCGACAGTGTGAGGTGGTGGATGGAAGTGGCAACTGATGCATGCAAACTTCCCCCTCCACGTCTGGGGGAGCGAAGGGGGAAACTTAAAGTGCTGGATTTTTAAGATCCGATTTGTAAGATTATACTGTTGTTTAACTATACAACTTTATACATCCTTATACTTGTTTATGATCCTGTATAGCATCTTGTATGCTGTATCCAAAGAATGGTAGGGGTGCATTTGAAATAAATCTTGCAATTTTTTTCCTCCATAGGTGGAAGAGATGGTGCAGAACCACATGACTTACTCTTTACAGGATGTAGGAGGAGATGCCAATTGGCAACTAGTAGTTGAAGAGGGTGAAATGAAGGTAAATAAAATAAGTTTGTTTTATTACCATCTTTACTTGATTCTGAGTTTTTTCCCATTTAACATGGGGAGGGGGGGACCCATTGTCTTAGAACAGGGTATGGGTGGGGGGGCAGGCAGCTGCTGCAGCTTGGATTCCAGGTTTGGGGCCACATCTACAGCTGCTGCCTCCACCTACCGCTTCTGCACCCCACCATCCCTTCCCCCTCCCTCTCCAACCCTATCTCTGCACTGGCAGGCTCCATTTACGCTGCAACCTAGGGCACTGAGCCTCGCCCTGTGACAGTGGCACACAGCCCACACAACTGCCACAGGGCCATGCTTAGTGCCTCCAACTAAAATGGGGGTGGAGCCTATGAGCATGGAGCAGAAGCTGTAGGGGAGGCAGGGGCAAGCTGTTTGACCTCCCCACACCATCTGCCTCCCTTCTGCCTGTCCCCCTACAGCAGGGGCAGGCAATTATTTTGGGCAGAGAGCCGCTTACTGAGTTTTGGCAAGCCATTGAGGGCTGCAGGACAGGCAGCTAGGGGCAGATAAATATTAATTCTCTAAATTTTTTTAGGGGCCCTGAGGGCTGGATAGAATGGCCTGGCAGGCCGCATCTTGCCCACCCCTGCCCTACAGCAAGGGGAGGGATGAATTAAAGATGGTCCTCCAATAATTAGATTCTGTATGTGGAAAATTTATAATAATTTCAAATGTATAGAATTATGTACTGGGAGGTCGTCTTAAAGTTAGAGTCATCTTAGGTTCACGTAAAAATGTGTTTTTCTGAATCAACATGAACTAGTGTAAACTCAGATGGCATTTTTTTGCGTAATGTTGATGTAAGACTAAATTCTAATATCCTTATTGAGAAGCAGCTCACTCTAGCAGTGATCCTATTTAATTTAAAACTGAGCTGTTTTAGATTAAGATTTTAGAATTGAAGTCCACAAGAACTATGGCTTTTTCATTATTTAAAGTACCTTATATTTTATATATGTTACGCTGAACATTTTAGTTGTTTGCAGAGGGAAATCACTTATCTTCCATTGCCTTCCTGTTTTAGGTAAAGGGATCTTTAAGTGGGCTGCCAAAGCAAAGTCTTTAAGTGAAGCACATATAAAACTCAAAGCACTTTTGGCCTCTTCACTCAAATTGTTTTGCACCAATTTTTTGTATTTGCCCAAAGGTTTACAGAAGAGAAGTAGAAGAAAATGGAATAGTTTTAGATCCTCTGAAGGCCACACATGCAGTCAAAGGAGTCACAGGGCATGAAGTCTGCCACTACTTCTGGAATGTTGATGTTCGTAATGACTGGGAAAGTAAGGAATCTTATTCTTAAATTGCGTTGCTGTTAATCTGAATATAGTTTAAACCCTTTCTGACCTGTATGTTTGGGCTTATACACGGATCTAATTCTTCTGTTTTTAGCAACCATAGAAAATTTCCATGTTGTGGAAACCCTAGCTGATAATGCAATCATCATTTACCAGACGCATAAGGTAATAATATCTTTTTAATTTGTATAGTCCCTTACATTTAGAAGGATCTCAGAGTGGTACACTTCTAACTGTCGAGTTTTCCCCCTCTTATGCAGTATTGCAACTCTATACAATACAACAGATATTAACACAAGAAGTAAAAATTCTGGATTGAGAGGGGTTTGTGCATGTATCCCGTACTTCAGTTTGTGCCTGGTCTCAGATGACAGACCTAAATAAAACTTCGAAAAATTGTAGAGGTGCTGCCTTTTCAAAGAAAAAGTGACTTGTTGCATCACCTGGCCCACATACCCCTGGCCCAGTTAACCCAGTGTCCTTTTTATGTAGCCTGAGGAAAAAAACTTTGTCCAGCTTTTGAAATAATCTAGTGAGACCCAAAACCAAGCATACAAAAAAAAGTATTGGAATTCCTGCTAAAGTAGTATATATCCCTGTTTCAGTCACTCTAAAGAAAATGTGTTACCAGCTATTACTAAGTTTTGAAGAAATTTCTGTTTTGATTTCCTTCTCCCCCTTTCCCTTTCCCTTTCTCTCTTCTTCCCCCCCCCCCCCCCCCCC
>NW_005842755.1:689761-694211 GCF_000455745.1 Alligator sinensis | reverse complement strand
TCCCCTCTCCCTCCTCCCCCCCCCCCCCCCCCCCCGTAGATTTCTAGGCACTAATGTGACAATGACCATATTTGTTGGTGTTGAGCTGGAGGCTTTCCTCTCTATTAGAGAATTCTTGGCTGACAGTGGGGTTTTTTTCAGTTTAATACACTTTAGTAACCTGTATTTCCTTGCAGAGAGTGTGGCCTGCTTCCCAACGGGATGTGCTATATCTGTCAGCCATTAGAAAGATACCAGCATTCAGTGAAAATGATCCTGAAACTTGGATTGTCTGTAACTTCTCTGTGGAACATGACAGTGCTCCTGTAAGTAGTGCCTATGAATACTATCAAACTGCTTTTAGAAGTTCTTGGTTTGATCCAAAACACATAGGTAACTGAAACCTTTCTGTAAATTGGAATTCTTCTAAATATTTTTAGACCTACTTAAGATTCTATATACCATTCAGCATAAACAATTAGCATCTTCAGGCTGCATAACAAAAACAAGGCTCTGTTTAACTTCATAGATGGCTAATATCAGGTCTGCTAACTACTTAAGCTGTTGACCCCTGCCTTCTTTTTGCCAAAGATGCTAGATCTGATTGCTTGTTTGTCACTTCACCTGCAAATACCTCTTGACTTTCTCCCCTGGCATTACTTCTCACCATGAAGATTTGTAAAGCTGCCACTCTTCTTTAAATTCGTCCTCAGATTCACTTCTGCTGTGAATGCTTATGCAATACCTCTTTTAGTAGAAGTTAGACCAACAGAACTTTAACTTTGTGCTTGTTTGGTTCAAATTTATTCATTTAATTGCTACCTGCTCCCTATTAACCTTTGCCCCATCTTTTATTCTCATCAAGTTCTGTCCTAAGCCAGGGCTATCCAACTTTTAAGGGACGGGGGGGCAGAGTCCCAGTAGGGGCTGCATACCCACAGGCCTCACCAAGTAAACCACAGCCCCCACTCCCCACACCCCTCAGGCTACATACTGCTTGGTACTACATGCCTGTGCAGGCGCCCCACTGTAGCAGTACACACCCATGCAGCTCCCCTTCCCACACTCCCACAGCTGCACTGTGTGCTCACACAGCCCTGGCTCTGCTCCTTGAGCTGCACTGCGTGTACCACTCTACTTTGCCCCCTGAGGTGGTAATGGAGTGGAGGATGATGTCATCTACCTAAACTTTAAGGAGGCCTTTGATATGGTATTGCATTCTGTTCTCATAAATAAACTGACAGGCTGTGATGTAGATGATTAAACTGTCAGGTGAGTAGCAAATTGGCTTAGGGGTCACACCCAGAGAGTGGTGGTGAATGGGTCGATATCAACCTGGAAAGATGTGGGCAGTGGAATGTCCTGCAAGGCTCGGTCCTTGAACTAGTGCTATTCAATTTCTTCATCAGCGACTTGGATGAGGGCATGGAGAGCACCCTGTCCAAGTTCGCAGATGATACCAAATTATGGGGCAAAGTTAACACAGCAGAGGGTAGGGAACAGATCCAGGAGGATCTGGACAGGTTGGAAAAATGGGTAGAATGAAATAGGATGCAGTTCAACAAAGACAAGTGCAAAGTGCTGCACCTGGGCAAAAAGAACCACCAACACTTACAGGCTGGGGGCTGACCTCAGCAGCACAGCAGTGGAAAGGGATCTTGGAGTCATAGTTGACTCCAAGATTAACATGAGTTGTCAATGTGATGAAGTGATCAACAAGGCTAACTGCATTAGCAGATGCATGAAGAACAGGTCCAGGGAGGTGATGCTTCCCCTCTGTGGCACGGGTCAGGCTGCAGTTAAAGTACTGTGTCCAGCTTTGGGTGCCACACTTCAAGAGGGATGCAGAGACTCTTGAGAGGGGGAGGGCCACTCATATGGTCAGAGGCCTGCAGGCGAGTCAGGGCTGATCCTGCTTTGAGCAGCAAGGTGGACTGGGTGACCTCTTGAAGTCTCTTCTAGCCCTACTTTCCTATGATCCTATGAAGTCACCACAAAAAAATGTGGTCATAAACTTGCTGACCTTTTTAAGGGATTTAGGTCCTGCTTTTTTGGGAAGAAGCAGGCGGCAGCAGCTAGCTGGGACCTGGTGGGAGAGTTGTAGGACTCTCTTGGAGAAGGCCAGGAATGGTGAGAGCAGCCCAGGGGCTGGCTTGTGCCACTTCCAGAATTGGAGGACATTCGCTCTTTCCTGCCCAGGGCAGGGGGTCAGACTCGATAACCTACTGAGGTCCTTTCCAACCCTAACATCTATGAATCTGAGGAAGAGGAAGCTTAGGCTCTGGCTGCTGTCACAACCAGAGCAACGGGGGAGCAGTGCAGATTGGCAGGAGCATGGGGTTCGCAACTTAACTGCTTATGGACTGTATGCCACCCCCAGGCCTGTTTAAAAGCTGTCTGAGACTGCTTTACTTGCCTGTGTGTAACTTGTCATAATTTTTAATTGGGATTTTAAGTTATTACTATAATATAAATGTCGGCACTTAGCTGTTAAAAAGCATTGAGGCAGATTTGAATTAATGTGTATATAAAACATTAAATTTCTCTGCAGCTGAACAATCGATGTGTTCGTGCCAAAATAAACATTGCTATGATCTGTCAGACGTTGGTAAGCCCACCAGAAGGAAACAAAGAAATAAGCAGAGACAATATCCTATGCAAGATTACGTATGTAGCAAATGGTATGTATGGATTTCAATACATCACTTCTATTTATGTTTTGTGGATTAGGATTGACATTCTTGGAGAAAGAAATAAAAACTTTATGAACTTTCTGTAAAGTCTTATTTTTGGATCCACATTTATGAATCGGCTGTTGGCTAAATTAGGAATACAGTGGAGTCGCATCTTACGCGGGGATTAGGTTCTAAAGTCAGCGCTTAAGGCGAATATTGCATATAGTCAAAATTATGGATGGGGGTGGAGAAAGATGACTTCAACGTCATTATGCGCAAACCGGAGTGCCTCAGGGTGGCAAGGAGCATTGTCTACGATCAGCAACACTTTAAAGTCAAGTCCTTTCTCTTCGAGGTACCGCTTGACCTCCAGAATGAAACACTTGTGGAACCAATCCAGAAGTAATGCTGCCATCACCCAAGCCTTTTTATTTGTTTGCCAGAACACAGGCAGGAGATTTTTGTTCTTGCCTTTTAGGGCATGGGGATTTGCAGCCCTGTAGAGCAAGCCCGGCTTTATTAAATGCCCAGCTGCATTGCCACAAAACAACACAGTCACACGGTCTTTAGCTGCTTTGAAGCCAGGGGCTTGTCTTTCTGATTTCGAAACCTAAGTGCGGTTGGACATTTTTTTCCAGAAGAGTCCAGTCTCGTCAGCATTAAAAACTTGTTTCGGAAGATAGCCCTTTTCTTCTATGATTTTCTTTAATTGTTCGTGGTAGGCTTTTGCTGCCTATTCATCAGCAGATGCAGCTTCACCAGTAGTCTGCACATTTTTGATGTTCAAGCAGTTCCTAAAACTGTTAAGCCAACCTTGGCTGGCTTTGAATTCCTTCTCATCAGAAGGCTGTCCCTCTTTGGCGGGAGGTTTGAACAGCGCGTAGAAGCTAAGAGCCTTTTCTCGCAATGTGTTGCCATCAATAGGCACACATTTACGGTTCATGTCTTCCAGCCATAAGTTTAGTGCCTTTTCAGTCTTCACTAAAGTCTTATCGCGCACTTGGCTCATCACCTTAGCAGTTATTAGAGCCACGGCTTGATGAAATCTCTCTCTTGAATCTTGATGGCACGGATGCTAGATTTGTTGTGGCCATATTTACGCACCACATTAGAGACCGACATACCATCTCTCAATAAGTCCAACACAACCAGTTTTTCCGCCGGCGTTGGAACAGATCGCTATTTCTTCGGTTGAGCACCAGATGAAGTAGTTGGCTTGCATTTAGGGGCCATGTTGTATGAAACATACGTATCTTTAAACACTAGAATCACACTCAGCGCGGCAAGATGCTCACATTATGAGAGGCGGGAACTCATTGGGTGGAATGGCAGGTGGAATTGCCCACACTATTTAAATTGTTGTTTTTCTCTTTTTTGCCGAGTGCGTATAGTTGAATTCGCATAAGTTAAATGCGCGTATTATGCGACTCCACTGTACCTAAATTTGTTAACCACACTGTTCAGTAAATGGAGGTATTCTCTGTTTTGGAAGAAGTATAGTAGAAATGTTAAATGTGTTGCCTCATACAATCCAGGGCAGGCAACAGCTGCAAGCAGACCTGGACAGGTTGGACAAGTGGGCAGAAAACAACAGAATGCAGTTCAACAAGGAGAAATGCAAAGTGCTGCACCTAGGGAGGAAAAATGTCCAGCACACCTACAGACTAGGGAATGACCTGCTGGGTGGCACGGAAGTGGAAAGGGATCTTGGAGTCCTAGTGGACTCCAAGATGAACATTCCACTTCCGTGCCACCCAGCAGGTCATTCCCTAGGCTGTAGGTGTGCTGGACATTTT
>NW_005842755.1:677437-688795 GCF_000455745.1 Alligator sinensis | reverse complement strand
ACTCTTTCCTGCCTATGCAGGGGGTCGGACTCGATGATCTATTGAGGTCCCTTCCGACCCTAACATCTATGAATCCCAAACAGACACTTTTAGACAAAATAAGTGAGATGCTTATAACAGTTATAGCCAGTTTTATTTGACTTGCTTCATATTTTTAAGTAACAGTAATCTTCGGTGTCCAAATCTCCTTTCCTTGTTTCAGTTAGCCAACACTATTCAAATATACTTTTTTCAGCTAGTTAAAATCTCCACAGTAACTGGTTTGTAAATATTACTGAGTTTGGTTTTTTGTTTTTTGTTTTTTCTGGACAGCATCTGTTATGCTGACCAAAATCCTCAACAGCCAAATAAAAGATTGATGTTGCTAAACTAATTTTCCATGCATAAATCCACTCAGTGGTTTATTTTAAAGCAGTGATTCTCTGCTGGGGTGCCATGATGCCCAGCCTGTGAGCCAGGATCTAAGCAATCATGCCTCCTCTTTTCTCAGCGCTTGACATCCCAGTATCCTACAGAAACGAGCTGTGTCTATGGTGGCTCCCCATGCTTCTAGCAGTGTGCAAACAAACAGCTGTGGGGCTGCACTTTTCAGCCTGTCCTAATCTTCCATCTCCTCCTTTGCTCCTGGGGCCAGTAGAAGGAGTTGCATGCGCATCTGACTCCAGTACTAACATTTGAGTCCCTGGAGGACTAGCAAGTGTGACCTCAGGTGCAGACCAGGGGGTGGGAGTTGGTGGGGAGAAAAAATAAATGGCACAGAAGGCTGAACCCGCTCTGGTACTCCACTCAGCTGACATGAACTAGGTTGTCTCATTGGTTCTCAACTAGCATGGCCCTAAATGCTGAAAAATTATGAAAGGGTAAAAAAGGTTGAGAACTGCTGTTTTAAAGGATAACTTAGGAACTATATAATAGTTTCCCTTTCAAAGCACAAAATATTAGAATAATGCATGCATGCATCTCTTCACTTGCTTTCCACATTTTTCAGCATGACTCCTTGAGGGACTAGATCAGGGATTCTTAAACAGGGTTTCATTCACTGTTAGGTGTACCAACATAATTTACAACATTTAAACACAGATTTCAAATAGAAATCCATACGGTCAGCAGCATTCTGGCTTGGTATTGTCTTTGAGTTGCTTGTAACAGAAGAATCACTGTAGTAGTGTTCTGTAGTCAAAGGAACAAGTGAAAACTAAGAGCTGGCATTTTCCAAGGGGAGCTTTGAGTCTAGAGAGGCTGAGAACTGGCCTAGGTAGTTGAGGGGTTTACACCATTTTAAAAAGGTAGGAGACAGACAGCACAGATCCTTAGACTGGCTTAATTTCTAATGTAGAATGGACCTGGACCGAGGAGCGCCGGGAGCTGGGAGTCTCCCTGCAACCAGCCCCGCACGCCGACCCCGTGACCGTGACGCCCCGCACAAGAACCTTCCTGGAGAGGTTCCTGAACAACGCCATCCGCAACAAGTACGCTGGCGACCTGAGGGCCAAACCCGACCAGGGCAAGGTCTTCGACGTCACCTCGAAGTGGGATGCTAGCAACCACTTCACGCGCTTCGCGGACTGGCGCTTCCTCCACCGCACCCGCCTCAACTGCCTGCCTCTCAACAGGGCTGTCCTCTTCGGCCACCGGGACAAGAGGTGCCGACGGTGCGGCTACGTGGCCGCGACCCTCGCCCACGTGCTGTGCAGCTGCAAGCCACACGCCAGGGCCTAGCAGCTCCGCCACGATGCTGTCCAGGACCACCTGGTCAGGGCCATCCCGGCCACAGTGGGGCAGGTCTCCGTCAACCGCACCGTCCCGGGCTGCGAGAGCCAGATGCGCCCCAACATCGTGATCACTGACGAGGAGGCCAAGAAGATCGTCATCGTGGACGTCACCATCCTGTTCAAGAACCGGTGCCAAGCCTTCACCGACGCCCGGGCTCACAAGCGGGAGAAGTACGCCCCGCTGGCCGACACCCTGAGGGGCCGCAGCTACAATGTGACGGTCAACGTGCTCGTCGTGGGAACGCTCGGAGCCTGGGACCCCAGCAACGAGAGCGTCCTGAGTGCCTGCCGCGTCTCCCGCCGCTACGCCAAGCTGATACGCTGCCTCATGGTGTCCGACACCATCTGGTGGTCCCGCAACATCTACGTCGAGCACATCACGGGCCACCGCCAGTACACAGACCCCACCAGGAGAACAGCTGCTGGACCGGACCCAGAGGGGACTGCCTGAACCCCCCCTCTGCACCAGACGGACCTTCGCTTCAAGAGGATTCTTCAGCAGCGGACGACCCTGTACCACCCGAAGAGGACCCCCGCGATGAGACTGTATATAGACTGAGACACTTTTTCTTTGGACCACTTCTTCCACCATTGCGGACCATTGTAACGGGTTTGTGTGTTTCTGTCCTCTTTTTCTCTCAGCGTCGTTGGCTAACTTTGTATTGCCTGTAACCTAGTTGCGTTCCCCACCTCACCCCCATCCTTTTATTGTTAGTCCCTCGCCCGGGCACTCTGTATTTCCCTATCGGCTTTGTCAGCTTTTTTTGGATTTACAATCCTAAACATGTACTAATAAAAGTCAATTTGTTCCTGTAAGAATCTGATATCTACGCAGCTTGACCCATGGTAATTGTTAGCTTGCAACAAAGCTGTTACCTGCTTCCTGCCACCTAGTGGGGGGTTGTAGTAATAACAGCCTACCCCTATTAAGTGAGCATCAGTTGGTTAAGTACCTAGGTATAACTAATGTAGATGTGCAAAACCAATGTAAATTACAACAATGTATATGATCATCTGTCCACATCCATAGTGCGGAGTAGCAGAATGATCAGCTGTTCTCTCAAATACCTGGGAAATATTTAATGTATTATCAATACCATTCCTTTTAATACTGCTGTATTAAGTTTTCTTTAGTAAAATCTCCATATGCAGCTCAGTATTGTGACAAGGAATTTTTACAGAAGCACTAAATCCTGCAGCATCAATAAACAATTCTATTTTTAATTCAGATAAATATGGAGGTAATGTGATTAGTGCATAGTGCTTGAATTTACTGAATTTAAAATGTATTCTGTCGATTACACTTTTAATTTTCATGGGGCTCTGGAATGTTATAGTTTCAGTACTGTTACTACATTATAGGCAATGCTGGTGTTCTATACCAAAATGCATTTTCCCAGAATTGGAGTGTATTGAGAGACCCATTCAAATTTGAACTAATCTAAAATAATGATGCACAAAGCAATTCGTAAAACACTGAGAGTACAGGCAAGTACAACACCATTGAGCAGTAAATCAAATACTTTTTTTTTTTTTTTGAATGAGAAACAAGGACAAGAATGCTGGAGGTATGTGTTCTTTCTGAAAAATGCTGTAGGATTATAGTCTTCTATTTGGGCATCTTGGCTAAATGATTTTTGTTTTATCATGTATTCCTGTGTTGTGATAACAAATTAACTAAAATCCATTCTACTCCCAGTTGCTTGCCTCTTACTGTCCTGGCTCTTATTTGCCATTGCATTTGTTTTCTAGCTGTCAATGGCCCTGATCCTGCTATGAGATCAGTGGAGTGGGAGCCATTAATGTCACCAAGAGCCCTGCAGAGTCTTGCTAGTCAGTCCAGTAGGGGTGTGCAAAATGGGTCCTATTCAATTCGGATTCAGCTCAAATCAAGGACAGTGATTCAGTTCATTGATTCAGATTACTGTCCCCGATTCGATTTGACTAAATCTGAAGTTTCTATGCTGATTCGGAGAACCGGCGATTCGGCCATAGACACAGTTTTAAATGTTGTTTCTACATACCTCAAGGTACCAAGCATGGCTCGTGAATGCTGCAGTGCTGGGATGGATGGCGTGTCCCACGGGAGTGCGGGGGATCCCCCCCCGCATGCTCGGTGGAGAACCCAGAAGTAAACTAGATTCTTCATCAGCTTTTAAATGTGTATAATATTTTCCACAGATTGTACCTGCAAACTTGACATTAGTTTGATACCAGATCTTGGCCTGGATAGGATCCTGACTGAGTTTAAAAACAGGAATCATCCTGAGTGGCTCTGTGTAACTTTAAATAGTGCTTTAGATTTTTAGTAAATAACAAATGGTATTCCCTTAGCTACTTAGGCGTTATAATTTCTATATCTAATCAACCAGTTGTTAAGAAATTGTGCTTCTGGATTGCAGGGGATGGATGGTCAACATTAAGCATACATTTTGTCTGTAAATGTGATATACTATGAAACATTTACCTGTCCAGCCACCTGTGTGCAAATGCAACTATTATATCTAGTTTAATTTTTTTTTTTTTTAGTGAACCCTGGGGGATGGGCACCAGCCTCAGTGTTACGGGCAGTGGCAAAACGGGAGTATCCCAAATTCCTGAAGCGTTTCACATCATATGTGCAAGAGAAAACAGCAGGAAAGCCTATTTTATTCTAGTATTAACAGGTATTTGCTGAACTTGTCACTTTTTCATTATATGTTGATGTAAGTACTTAAGGCTAAACCAAAGATAAGCAATGTAGAAATGTTTAAACATTTTCAGAGATAAGAACTTGCATATGTATTCTGAATTTTGCAGTAACACTTATTTAGCAAATACATTTATTTTCTATGTATGTAGAAAAAAATAAGATTTACAATTACCATATTTCTTCTCATAGCCAGGATGAATTTGATTTAAATGAAATCTATTTTAAATCACAACTTAAATCACTATTTAAATCACTGGTCAGGAAGCCTCAATTTTAATCTTTTTCTACAAATGTGCATTCTTGTTGTTTGATATAACCTTCATGTATATTATTCACAACTTGGAGATGTACGTTTCATTTTTCGAAGGTACACACTAGATTTTAAAGCAGTGATTTTGATTTTTTTCAGATTCATTTTGCAACTACATCAGACAACTGAATTATGATTAGGTTATTTTATTTACCAAAGCTAATTGAAGGAGATAGTCTACCTCCCAATATATCTCCAATTCACTAGATTAATCATGGATATTTAGCAGATAATTTTGCCATGCTGTATTAAGAGGACATCAGATGAGTGCAGCCATAGGTTATTAGCTTGGGGCTTTCTTCTAGATTTCTTCTCTTTTATGGCCTGGCAAGCCTGCTGCCATGATAGGTTTTCCCTTCTACCATACCATTCCTTCACTAGATCTCAAATCAATTAAGAGGCTGTGTACTCAGAAACATAGACTTCTGTCATACTCAAGACTTCTGGATTATTCTGTTCAAAATGTTTATTTTGTTTCTAGTGCCCCTCCCTCCTTGCATTTATCTCCAGACTCTTCCTCCTTGCCCAGATCTACTCCACCCCAACAAACAAATTCATTTAAAAGTGAAATGTTTCAAGAAGTTAGAGAGAGATAAGGGCATGACTCTGTGTACACAAACTTGCAGGGAGATGAGAGGGCTGACAGGTAGGTAATCAGGTCTGGTCTCTCTCATCTCTCTCTGCTGCTGTTAACAAGGATGTTAACTCAGGAGACGCATCCACAGTTTGAGAACTGAAAATAAGCATCACAGAGATGCTTAATGGAATCTTCTAGGCTGAGCACTGAGTCCCACTGGGTAGAGTGGTTTTCTTTAATCTAATCAATAGAGGAGCCTCTGGGAACCCCATAACATTGGGCCCCATATATAATCCATGGCCTGTTGTGACCTATTTATAAAACTTTTCTAAGAAGGTTACATGAAGGTTACCTAGTTTCAATTTAAGATATGTTAAAGCTCAAAGATATCATCATGGAGTAAGGATTATAACTTCTAATTATTTACTATTTGAGACAATCTTGATTATAGGTTTATTCTTTTTTTAAAAAGCATCTTAAAAATCAAAAATACGATTAAATTAAAAAAACTGACTTTTTTTAAATTTTTAAAAATTCATTTTTTTTAATTGTTTTTATTCCCCCTGCTTATACCATATGCACTTTCTTCCCTTTCAAAATTATCCTTCCACACATCCCAATTTTGTCTTTTAAGCAAAGGAGCTGATTTCTCTGGCTGGAATGGCAACAGTGGCATTTTGGTTCTAGTAGTGTTGAGGAAGTCGGTTGACTTCATGACTCATTATCTACTTGATTCCTGCTAATTGTTTTTCATCTTGGTATTAACAGCTTACTTTCCTTTTTTTAATAGTCAAGACATTCCACTAATCAAGGTCCATTCTTTAACAATTCTGCTGTCTGTTAGCCACTTTTGGTCTCTCGTATTTCACAGCTCTGCCTTGTGTGTTTTTTAGCTCTCTTCAAAATCCTAGATCTACCAATAGAGTTCAATCTTCACCAGCAGCTACAATTTCAGCTTTGACAATTCAGCTGTAAAAGCAGTTAAAACTGTAGCTTTTGCCTGAGCAGGAAAGGGAGGGTGAAGTGAGCCCATTCTCCACCGTGGCCATATCTCTGGATAAATCTTTTTTTTTTTTAGTCATTCCCCAAAACAAGATGTCTCTTTGTAACAGGGAGCCAAAGGCTATTGTTACTTTAAGGAGAGAGCAGCAGATCAAGCTTGCTGTGTAGGGCAGGGAGCTGGGCTGCTAAGAAGCAAGCTAGCTACTAGAGAGAGAGCGCCATCAGAAAGCAAGCAGGCCAGAAACAACAACAGGATAGGCGCTACCATTTAGAGGGACTGTTCTGGAGCTGGCTACTATGTAGCATGCTGCCAAGGGGCAGACCTCCGGGCAGCACAGGATTAGGAACTGCAAGCTAAGCTGCAGCAGAGGAGGACAGGATGATGATCAAGCCAAAAGGAGAAACCCCTGTGTGTGGCTGGAGAGCCATCTGACAGGACAAGGTGGGACTTTGGGGCATACACAACCAGTGCCTGAGATTTAGCCATCAGTCTGGCCCTGCAGGCTTCAGGGAGAGGAGCTCCTGAGCAAGATTGCTGCAGGAGGTGGAATGACTAACACCCAAGCTGTCCCAGAGAGCTGCAGGGAGAGTGCTAAGTGCTAATCGATTTGCTTGTATTTGTTTTGACTAAGGTAGATACCGGAGGATGGGTTGTGGCTATGGGGAAGCTGTGGAGGCCACAGAGGGGTGCCTCGTGGGGCCCTCGGTGGCAGGCAGCCTACCCTGGCATCAGGGACCCAGAGGGCTGAGGCTGGTGTGATGAACTAAGCTGAAACTGGGAGAGCCCAGGCCAGTGTTAGGCAACTTAGCCTGTGGTCAGGGACCCAGAGGGCTGCAGGCTGGGGCATTGGTCACTTGGGCAGCAGTGACCACAAGATAATCAACTTCAGGATCCTGACTAAAGCAAGAAAGGTGAGCAGTAGAGTATGGACCCTGGACTTCAAAAAAGCAGACTTGGACTCCCTCAGGAAACTGATGGGCAGGATGCTGTGGGAGGCCAGTCTGAGGGGGGAAAGGAGTCCAGGACAGCTGGTTGTATTTTAAAAAAAACTTACTGAAGGGGCAAGAACAAACTATCCTAAAGTGCAGGAAGAATAGCAAATATAGCACGTGACCAGCTTGGTGTAGTAGAGAACTCTTTGAGCTTAAACACAAAAAGAAAGCTTACAAGAAGTGGAAACTTGGACAGATGACTGGAGAGTATAAGCATATTGCTTAGGCATGCAGGGATAAAGTCAGAAAGGCCAAAGCACAACTGGAGTTGCAGCTTAGCAAGGGACATAAAGTGTAACAAGAAGGGTTTCTACAAGTATGTTAGCACAAGAGGAAGGTCAGGGAAAGTGTGGGTCCCTTACTGAATGGGGGAGGCAACCTAGTGACTGATGATGAGGAAAAGATTAAGTACTCAGTGCCTTTTTTACCTCTGTCTTCATGGGTAAGATCAGCTCTTAGACTTCTGCACCAGGCAATACAGTGTAGGGAGTGAGCAGCCCTCAGTGGTGAAAGAACAGGTGAGGGACTTTTTAGAGAAGTTGGATATGTACAAGTCCATGGGGCCAGATGCAATGCATCCCAAGGTGCTGAGGGAGCTGGCTGAGCCACTGGCCGTTATCTTTGGAAACTCATGGTGACTGGGGAGGTTCCGGGTGATTGGAGAAGGCAAATATAGGGCCAACCTTTTAAGAAAGGGAAGGAGGAGGATCCAGGAAACTGCAGACCAATCAGTCTCACCCCAGTCCCTGGAAAAATCAGGTCCTCAAGGAATCCATTTCTGCATACTTGGAGGAGAAGAAAGTAATTGGGAAGAGTCAGCATGGACTCACCAAGGGCAAGTCATGCCTGAGGGCAGGGGCAAGATGTACCTGATTGCCTTCTATGATGAGATGACTGGCTGTATGGATGCAGGGAAAGTAGTGGATGTGATGTACCTTGACTTTAGCAAGGCTTTTGATAGGCCTCCCGCAGCATTCTTGCAAACAAAGTAAGAAAATATGGGTTGGATGAATGGAATGTAAGGTGGATAGAAAAGCTGGATGGATTGTCGGACTTAACAGGTAGTGATCAATAGCTTGTTCTAGTTGGCAGTCATTATTAAGTGGAGTGCCTCGGGTATGTCCTAGGACTGGTTTTGTTCAATATCCTCATTACAATCTGGAAGATGGAATGGAGTGCACCCTCGGCAAGCTTGCAGATGACACCAAGCTGGGGGGAGTAGTAGATATGCTGTAGAGTAGGGCTTAGGACTCGGAGTGACTTCAACAAATTGAAGGATTGGGCCAAAAGAAATCTCATGAAGTTCAACAAGGACACGTGCAAAGTCCTGAACCATAGGACTGAACAATCCCATGCACCGCTATAGGCTTGGAACCAACTGGCTAAGCAGCAGCTCTGCAGAAAAAGACCTGAGGGTTAGAATAAGATTGATGTAGTCAGCAGCGTGCTCTTGTCAAGAAGGCTAACAGCATACTGGGCTGTATTAGCAGGAGTGCTGCCAGCGGATTGAAGGATGTAATTGTTCCCCACAATTTGGCACTGGTAAGGCAACATCTGGAGTACCGTGTCCAGTTTGGCCCACCTGCTACATAAAGGATGTGAATGTGTTGGAGAGAGTCCAGCGAAGGGTGGTGAAAATGGTTAGGGGTACTGGGGCACATGACTTCTGAGGAAAGGCTGAGGGAACTGGGCTTATGTAGTCTGCAGAAGAGAAGACAGAGGGGATTTAATAGCAGTCTTTAGCTATCTTAAAGGGGGTCCAAAGAGGATGGAGCTAGACTGTTCTCAGTGGCGGCAGATGACAGAACAAGGAGCAATGGTGTCAAGCTGCAGCAAGGGGGTTAGGTGGGTTATTAGGAAAAACATTCTCACTGGGAGGGTGGTGAAGCACTGGAACAGATTACCTAGAGAGGTGGTGGACTCTCCTTCCTTGAAGGTTTTTAAGGCCTGGTTCAACAAAACCCTGGCTGGAATGATCTAATTGGGGGTGATCCTGCTTTGAGTTAGGGGGTTGGAGCAGATGATTTCCTGAGGTCCCTTCCAACCCAAATTTTCCATGATTCTGTGATTGAAAGCAGCCCAGCCTGAGTTCAAGGATCCAGAAGACCAAAGACGGAGTGAGTTAAAGTAGTTCAGCCTAGGATTAGAGACCCAGAGGGCTGGAGGAACTAAGCCAAGGCAGTGACACTGAAGCCATAGCAGACTTAAGCCAATAGGACTAAAGCCTGGTAAAAGGGAATGAAACCCAAGAGGGGCAGAAGCCAGACCAGGACCAGGGGCTCAGCAGGCTCAGTGGGTTGGTTAACAGACAGGGCCAGTAGGCCTGGTGGATGAACTTGAAGGAAGGAACATCTGTGAGGCATAAGTATGGCTACAGGGGAAGCTGGAGGCTTCAAATAGCTGGTAAGGCAACTGAGGCACTGACAGGGCCAGGAGTTGCAGTTTAGTGCCTTAGGGGCAGGGCTAGGGTCTCCTGGGTATGGGAGGGGCCTGCTGGCCAAAACGAACTATGGGTTGCTTTGGGACTCTGGAGCAGCTTCCCTTTAATGCTAAAATAATTCTATCAAGGAGTGGCAGGCAAGGAAAATGGGAGGATACCCTGAGGAGCTGGAATGGGCCAGGAGTTGCACGGTCCCCAAGGGGCATCGCAGCTGCCCCTGGGGCCAGGTCCTGTCAGTCTTATTGTGTCGTGTGTGGTATGTGAGAAAAGTGGTTGATTTCTTCCAAACAAATTGTACATATATTTTGAAAATTTTAATTTTACGTTGTAGTATGTCCAAATTCAGTGCAAATGGTGCAAACCATTTTTGTTTGCACGTTTTAGTCTGATTGGCTATATTGGAGTGAATGGACTGATGTTACCTAAACATAGACTAGGTTTTTAATAAGCTAGAAATGCATGAGAAGAGTCAGCATTGACCTTTCCTCATCTGTCAAACATAGTCTTAAACTCCTATATTTTGAAACAAATCAAGGTTTTATGAAGTTGAATATCTTTCTGTACACATTACACTCTCTTTACTTGTTCTGAAAGATGAATAGTTGAGGTGTCCAGCATCCCAATGAAGATCCTCATGATCAAAGCGGAGACTGGTTCTGTATGTTTTGAGAAATGGGATTTTTTGATATGAGATTCATCTTTTAGCAAAGAACAATTTCATTCTTTTGTCATCTAGTTGACAGGATATTGATTTAGGATTTTTGGGATTGATTCATTTTTACTGTAAAATCACAAAATGATGTAGATTTAGTCAAATGGATGTCTCGGCCATTGGTGAGTATCTGTTGTCAAGTGCTGATGTAGTTTTGAATGTCACTATCTGGTCACAGCTGATGTTAATTGGCTCGCCAGTCTTTTTCAGGGCAGTCTCAATTATGTTATCAGATGCAAGCTTCTTGCTTATGCAAGATTTAGGTGTGTGCTTTTGTGACGTTACACTGAGATTGCAGTATGCTTTGACACATGACTGTTAGGCCAGAGCAGTAAAGTGTCAGCCGTGTAGGCAGAATCTGGCAGCTCTGATATAGCAGAAGGTAGACTAGATGGATTTTTGCCTGCTTGCTGTTCTGATCTTTACACCGGCTAGCTCTTGAATAGGTTTCATTTAGCGTACAAAGCCCTAAAAATCTGAGTCATATGATCCTCTTTTGTAATGATGTCACTTTTCCTTTAATGCCTTTTAGATGCCTTCGGTTACAGATGGCTTGACTGAAAGTGAATTGGTAAACTTGGCTCATACAAACAGGAAAAGAGTTTCTGAATTGCACATTTTCTAGAAACATATTTCATAACTTATTCTTATGTGATACTCAAAATTAATTCTGCCATGTTCTTTCCATGTTTTTGACAGTGATTGGAACAAGACTGTGTGAACATTCCATGTTGGAGAGAGAACCCAAATTGAATGCTCCAAGCTGGAACATAGGATCTACAGTCTTTATGGCCCAAGTCCTAGGCTTTGTGTACTAAAGTGAAGAAATATTGCAACACCATGAAGCTGAACATCTAACA
>NW_005842755.1:673338-677406 GCF_000455745.1 Alligator sinensis | reverse complement strand
CTGCTGAATCAGTGTGTAATTATAAATACATGTATTGATACATGTATATGGCTCTTTTTATTTGCTTGCTTTAGAGAAGAGAAATACAACTTTGAATCACCAACTTGGGTTACTGCTTTAATTTTAAACAATTTGCAAAGCTTTTGTTTGCTGTGGACCTTTATAAGATAACTCACACAGTTCCTGTTTTTGTGCATGTCTAAAAAGCACAAAAGACAAATGCACATATAGCATCCCGTATGTGCTTTATATGCACAAAAACCTGTTTGTGTTATTTTTACAGGTTTGCAGTACAATCTAGGTGACTTTTTGGCAGGTTTTGTTTTGCTTTGTATAATCATAGTTTATTGCTGCTTGTTTCTAAAATGAATAATCTTGTTATGTAAAATGTCAGTTATTAACTGAGGGCTGTCAATATCCTTATGACTTTGCCTTTTCTATTGTCTTACTCCTATGAAGACCTTTGGCTCTGAGGGAGGAAGAGTGTGAAAAGCTTTATTTTTTCCAGATATCTTTATATTTCTATTGTATTTTTTAGTTATGTAATATGTGCTACAGAATTTTTGTTATTGAACATGATCCAGAAATTTCTAGTTAGATTCTGTATGAGCAGGCAAAAAACTGACTGCAAAGCTACAGTGGTGGTCTATCCATGCTACATGTGGGCTGCTTTCTTGCATGATATCCAGGGTTTTCCTGAAACAGTGAAAGGTACACTGTAATATTTATTGAAGCAAATTGGACTATATAGGGCAACATTCCAAGTCTGGAAGTAAAAGCAAGTATATTATTTCCTGGTCCTGCACGTCTTGTTTCTCATCTTAATAAAGCCATGCTCTGAGGTTCACGCAGAAATATAAGTTGCGTTAATGTTTACCTCTTGATCAAAAAATGTAAGAGATGAAAATCCATAGATTCTAAAAGAAAAGTTCCCCTTAGTTGCTGTGAGAAATGTAAATATCAAATATTTTGCATGTCTCTGGAAGTAGTCACTAGGAGATGTTTGTGGCAGAGGCTGGTACTTGCTTTAATAGAGTCACTAGGAGATGTTTGTGGCAGAGGCTGGGACTTGCTTTAAAAAACATCTTATTTGATGTCCTTTTAGTTGGAGACTATTCCAAGGTATTCTTGGGCATTTCACTTTTGTATCAAAATGTGAGATTCAGAGATATATTTTTTTTCCAAAAGAAAGTTTTATTTGGTATAGTATAGCAGGTACCTGAAGATTAAATTAAACTTATTGTTATATAAAATGGATTCAATTAAATTTGGCTAATTAAATAAGATACCTGCACAGTGTTAAAAATGAATTACTTCCTTGTATGTTAGTCTTTATTTTGCATAAAAAAATTAGAAACATTCATAATATGGTTAAACACATGCACATAGATTTCATGCTCCATAATTTTTCTCCTTTTTTATTTGCCTTTTTAAATGATGTGCATAGAATATGCCTTATTGCAGAATAATTCTATTCTTAATTTGATTATATAGAAAAGTGCCTATATGGTAATGTTAGCAAGGCAAATAAGATGAAAAACTGTACGTTTACTACATCACCAGTGAGCATTTTGTATAATATTTAAAGAATGTCTTACCTCAAATGTGCTTCATCTTTACAATCAATTGAACAATGATTCATCTGCCATAGCCACTGATGGGAACGTTACAAAAAATAATTATATATCCCAAATGTATAAATGTTTAACTCCTTTCAACTGAACACAGACAAGTAATTTTCTTAATTTAATTGGATAGCTTTATTTTACAATTGTATGGAAAGTTTACAAAGCAGTATATAAATCATAATATCATTAGTTGCATTTGCACTAAATGTGATGTACTTTTGCAATTTATTCTGTAAATAAAAATACACTACAGATACTATTTGTAAAGAATACCTTTTACTTTTAGATAAAATCACTTGTACTTCACTGCAGCAAGCCCTGCCCAATAAGAGTTATAAGAGATGTCTAAGAAATTATTCAATGTTACAAGGTCAAGGTCACAGGTATTGACCCTTAAAATAAGTGTGTAAAGTATAGGCTTCTCGGGCTATTCAGATGTGTAGCGATTTATACTCTTTCTTCCAGAAAAGATCTCCTGCCTTCCTTACTTTTGGGGCTTTCTTAAATCTTTTTAATCCCACTTCCAACACTTGGGCTCTTTTTTCTTTCAATTTTATGTAACTGTCTTATTCCTACAGTTTCAGTTCCATTTTTAAGCAGGGATCCCTGCCCTTGTAACTTTTTGTTTCAAAGGTATGCCAATTCAGTTTAATTCAGCCCAATTGGAGAAAAGAAAAGCAGCAATTTTTACATGGGATTGTACCCCAGTTTCTGTTGTCTTAACCAAATTAGATAACTGTGGAATACCTAACACGGCAGTTTGATCCTATATCCCCAGTAAACACTGGAAATTGTTCAGTGTCTTATCTAAACCATTTTTTCAGACTGAACAATCTGACACACTTTCGCTATAAAAGAGCCCATTGGCACTTGAAGGGCAAACTTTTTTTACCTAGTTGGGCTGAGCTGTCTTATCTGAAATTGTGCTGATTTTTCTTTAAACTAATCAGATTGTCCACCATTCATTTTTGTCCACAGTTGTACTGTTGAATTTACCACTGTTCATCTACAGACTGGAAACATAAATCACATTTTGAGTACCTTGAGTGTGTAGAGTGTAACTGTTTGTTCTGATAGCTTTATGATCCTAATGATAAGTTTTAAAAATTAAAAAGTTGGCTCTTCCATGTTACAATCACAAATTTTAAAACCAGTATTTAAAAGTGAAAAGTATTAAAGGTATTATGATCAAAAGTTCTGGTTTGTAGTTATTCTTAATGTTCAATGCTTTGAAGAGGTAAAATGTTATAAATTGCATCTTAATATAACAACTAAGGTTTCTAGATTGTCATGGTTAGATTCAAGAAATTAATGTTTTTTGTAGGACAGTAGCTTAAAACTTCTAGAAGTGAAGTGGATAATTTTTATATATAGAAGATTACATGCTGAAGAATGTACTTTTGCACCCTTTAGAGCAGGGGTAGTTAACCTGTGGCTCCGGAGCCACATGCAGCTCTTCAGAAGTTAATATGAGTCTCCTTGAATTTTTGCACAACCACACAGTGACCAATTTGCACAAGCACACGTGACATAATAGCTATGGAAACATTCAAGGAGATGCATACTAACTTCTAAAGATCTGCACGTGGCTCCAGAGCCACAGGTTAGTCACTAGGGGTGCGTGAAGCAGGCTGTATTTGATTCAGCCCGATTCAGGGGGCAGTGATTTGATTCGTTGATTCAGATCACTGTCCTGATTTGATTCAGCCAAATCTGAACCTGAAGATTTGGTGCAGATTTGGAGAATCAGCGATTCAGCCGTAGACACAGCTTTAAATGTGTCTTCTACATACCTTGAGGTACCAGGTATCACTGAACAGCTCATGAACACTGAGATGGTGGGGCAGATGGAGCATCCCACAGGATCGCGGAGGTCCCCCCCGTGTGCTTGGTGGTGGATCCAGAACTGGACCGGAAGTGCTTCTGGTCCACTTCCAGGTCCGCTGCAGAGTGTGCTGGGGACTCCACCACACTCCTGTGGGACACTCCATCTACCCCACCATCTCAGTGTTCACAAGCCTCCTGGTACCTTGAGGTATGTAGAAAAAACATTTAAAGCTGTGACTGTCTGAATTGTCGAATCTCACTGAATTGATTCGGAGGGTTCCAATTCAATTCAGAGAGATTAAGGGGTCTCCTGATTCGATTTGGAGATTCAACCACCAAATCAAATCAGTGACCGAAGCTTCGCAGAGCCCTGTTAGCCACCTCTGCTTTAGGGGAATGCTTATGGCCAAGTTATAATGCTGTTGCTTTATAAAATGCACACTTACCTCTTTGCAAGAGCATGCATGTGTTTTAATAAAGATTAATTAAAGTTACAAGTATCTATTAAAAGATTAAATACTTAATGTGTAAAACCTCCTTTTAAAGGCAGTTGGTGCCAGTTGGGAAGATGTTTAAAATGATATGTAACCTGCCAGTAAAAGCAATAGGGAAA
>NW_005842755.1:662015-673307 GCF_000455745.1 Alligator sinensis | reverse complement strand
AAAGAACCCAACTTATTGTGTAATTATAAATACATGTATTTACACCTGGTTTCAAAATGACACTAGATAAATTTATAAAAGTGAAATAATCTGTTGTCCTGGGTTACTGCAGGCAATCTCAGTTCTATATACTGTATTTCTCTTCTGCAGGTGAGCTCCTATATAAAGCAGCATTTGCTACAACAATACCATAAAATGGACAGTAAAATTGTATACAATAGCAAAATATTATTGTATGTTTTAGCAAAACTAAATTTTATAGAGCACTATAGTGTAATTTTGTCTATTATATTGTATTCTAAAATACTCTATTTCTGTACATTTAAGAAATTAATCTTCACAGTAAATTGAATTAGTCTCATAAATTAAACATACAATTAATTATATCAAGAAGATTCATGACTAGGGCCTGTGGGAGAAATATTTGGACCTAGGACATCCTGGTAGGGCCCCTCTCCCATTTTGGAAATAAGAAATAGGGGTTTGATTTGGGGGAGCCTGGTACAACTGTACTGCCATCTTCCCCCTTTCATAGGCCCTACGTTAAGGCACCAGTTGCAGAATTGTAGTCTGTTCGCTTCTCTTCCTTGTATATGAGGATACTGGGTGCTTCTACACGAGATGCTACTGTGCATTTATTTAGTACTTGTATTAGCAAGTACTAAAAAAATGCACAGTAATTAGAGGTTACTGTGCAGTAGCAATGGCAAACATCTTTTAGGTGACACTACTGCGCAGTAACAATAATACTGAGCAGTAGTGTATTAACCCTGTCTGTGACACTACTGCACATTACTTCTTGGCTACTGTGCAGTCAGCATCTCGTGTAGATGTACCCACTGTTACCTTTTGTACTTAGGCTGGTGTGATCACTGAACTGCAATAGCGTATAAAGTGGTAAAGACCACTTAGCCTTAGTTACCTGGTCTTGAGGTTGCTGTAATCTTACCCTGGGGATGAACTAGCACAGTTTAGTTACTGCAGCAATGGCATAAACCCTCTTTATTTCCCCTCCTCCAATAACTCTGCCAAATACAGCTCTGACTCAACAAGACCCAGGATTTCAAACTGTCCTGTATAAAGACTTGACTTTACTGGGTGTGTCTACATGTCACCATATGGTGATGTTGCTGCAGTGCTGTGTTTTAGTACTTCCTTTTGGAAATACTAAAGCATGGCACAGTACGGGTGGTTACTGCACCATGCACATGGTGTATAGTTAGATTTTGCTGCTTTGTCACCATAGTGGTGCACTATACCAGGGGAGCGTGCCACTGTGGCAGCATAGCTGGTGATCACATGTAGACCCATGTGATCACTATATCACCATACCACAATGTAATGCATTGCTATGTCACCATATGGCGACAGATAGACATGCCCACTGTTTTTTCTACAGTTACTGAACTGTTTTACCCACAGACTGTGCTTTTTGCCATACCCTTCTGTTAGCATTAAGCTAAAAGAAATTGAACTCTGAGCTCTATATGTGGGCTCACATTTTGAGGTCTTGGAATCTCTGCAAATGGCTAGTCAAGGATGTAAAGCCTATTTCTTGATTAACTTAAATTTGCTATTATACAGAGTACTACATTTTCTTCTTCTTTTCCTCAAAATAAACTAAATCTGTTTTTTCTTTGTGTCTTGATAAGTTAATTTACTACTTTTAGGCTAAGTACAGACAGTAAAAAAGCCTGAGGCTGAATTAATTTCATTTTTGCAGGTTAGTCTAAGCTACGTAGATTAAACCAATAAGCAAGCGAACAGACATTCACTTCTGATTCTGGAAATGCAGCCACATGCCTACAGTGGTCCAGGCAAAAAGCCAGGAGGCGCTAGAGCACACCTCCCTGCTTGGCTGAAACATATAGATTGGGCCAAAGCTAGCCTACCCACCCTGCTAACAGGGGTTTGCAGGGGAGGTGCAAAGCATTCTGGGATGCTGGGGATCTGAGTTAATTTGAATCTGGAGGGGATCTGGGACAAGTTCAGTAAACTAGTTTAACCTAAATCAGTTAAGTCTGATAGTATATGCATCCAGATTTATCTTAAACTGGTTTCAGCCATTTTGAAAGCAGTTATGTGCACTAAACTTCTGTTGTGTTACAGATTTGAACCAGTTTCTGATCACTTATACCTGTTTATGTGTAATTTTTGTTCCTAGCCCTAAAGCACTCTGTATATTGTATGATAAATGTCTTTGGGATGAGGTGAGCACCTATTGTGTGTGCACAAGTACAAATTAATTGCATTGTCTTTGTTTTATAGAAAAACACAAAACTTATAACCAGGATCACAATATTCCAACATACAAGTATATGCCCCTTGTTCTAATTGGCTAATAGTTCCTACTATTATGAAGTTAGTCCTTATAACTCCAGGTCTGTCTGTCTACTTTTAATGCTTCCATGTCTGGTAACTGAAGAAGCTATATGTTTGTTGTCCCTATGACAAAAGAAACACCAATTGCATTGATATTGGTGTGGAATAGCTATGTCATCCCAGTCCAGAAGTGAGTGGTGTTCAAGGAGGAGGAAAGGGGTTACCTCACTGGGTGGAATAGGATGCAGGCAAGGAAGCAACTCCTGGTGTGATCCTACATGTTGTCTTCTTCCCCCACCCCCCTCCCTCCCCCCCGCCCCAGCCCAGTTTTAGTTTCCTAGATTTCTGCTTTTGCATGGATTGCGGGACAACGCTAAGTGCTGCTTCCTTGTCTTGCAGTAGTCCCTGTTCCTTTTTAAGGGGCTGGTAAACTTGCAGCAGTGGTAAATTTGAGTGAACATGGCAACAAAAAAGCAGCAGTCAAGGATGTTGATTTCCAATAGTTTCAGCCTGTTTTACATGTAGACAATGGACCTTTTTAATGCATGTACTGCTGAGCAGTTTCCTTGGAGAAATTTCTATAAAGAAACCTTTTCCCCTTACCCTCCACCCTTTTAAAAAAAAAAAAAAAAAAAAAAAAAAAAAGCGAGCTTCCTATAGTAGAGTCTTTAGTTGTATGTGTATCCTGACTTTTATTCTCCTAGGTAACATTAATGTTGGCTTATCCTTCTGCCAACTTTGTTTCAAGTCAGTGTGGCAAGATGCCTCCCAGCATTGATGACAAAAGACATTTTCTGCAACTAATAAATTAAAATGAGTAATAGTGGTGAGAGCTTCTAATTCCTGGTACTACTTTTAAACCAGGCACTGGCCTGAACTACAAAGCATTTAACTAAATATCCACCTTCAATCTCAGATATGCTGCAAGTTAATGACCTTGAGAACAGTCTCCCAAGTCCCAGGCTTCCCTCCTAACTACTGGGCCATCCCTTTCCCTCTCATAGTGTTCTTGGGTCAGTTGTGCAATAGCTCCGTTGTCTTCAGACAAGGTGTCTTCTGGTTTTTTTGTGGTATCTTTTATTGAATTTTGGACAGGCTTTCATATGCAGTACACATTCGGTGCAGAGAAAGCTCATGATAAAATGAGACCAAACGTAAAATTCCTGGGGAGTATTAGCATCCCTTCTTTGCTTTTTGCTGCTGCCACTGAAGTCCCCACCTCTGCCTCTCTCTTCCAGCTTCTGCTGCCTGTCTCCACCCCAGGAGATGAAGCAGAGGGGTGCACCTGTGGGGTGAGGGAGCCTGTGGCCAAAGGACTGTGGAGGACCCTGTGTGGCATTGGCACTAGCAATATAGCAGGAATTGCCTGCTGTGTAGTAAGGATGATGTGGCAGGGACTGCAGGGGGGAGCTGTCTTGCACACACACGTGCACCTGCAGGTGTGGCACATCTGTGGCCGGGACCCATGTGGTACAGTAGAGAATACTCATGCAATGCATTGGGGGCCTGTATGCTGTGGTGAGGACTTGCACGGTGTGTTGAGGGCTCACGCAGTGTGGTTATGGGGACATACGCAGAGCATTGGTGGCCTGTGCAGTACAGCGAGAAATGGGGGACTCGCATTGCATGCAGCCTGCAGTGCATGGCAACTCCCGCAGCCCCCAGCTACTTAGGAGTTGGACCGCCCCAATTCGGAGGATAAGGTATAAGGGTATTTCCCCCAAAATAAAACTTTCTGGAAGAGCATAAAATAATTTTGTGCGCTGCTGATTTTAAATGTTTTTCCTAACCTGAACATTTCACTAAGATTAGCATTTAAAAAACAAACAAACTTGGAGTTGCTTGGATTGAGTGGATCACATTCAATAACATACCTGAAAGGATTTAAATATGAAGACATAAATCTGTGGAGTAAGAGACACAGTGCAAGTGATTTGGCTAAAGCCATAGTTTAGCGCGGGGCTTATGGAACAGAATTGTCACACCAGCGAGACATCTGGAGTTAATGGTGAGTTAGAAGTGTTCTAATCCAGCACTTGCTCCTGCTCCTAGGACTCACCGAGCTGGGGCTGACTGTTGCTTTGAATCATTATTAAATAAAATCACTAAATAATACAATAATTTAGGACTCCTTTCTGCCACAAAAGTGTTCTCTCACCTATTAATTTGGATTCCACCGTGCTTGTTTTCTCTGGCCCCTGATTCAAGGTCTTTTTATAGTCAGTGGCCTAGTTTCCACTGAAAGAGCAGACCATGTTCTCAGTCTGGTTGAGCCTGTAGCCTGTTCATTAGCAAACTTAACTGACCGTGGGAGATATAGGTAAAGCCCCTTGTGAGCTACTGCTTTAAGAGTCTGCTGCTTCCTGGGTGAGGTACTCCTAACCCTAGGCTAGTGGACAAAGATGATGGGATGGTGACTTCAGTGGTCAAATCAAGGTGTGTGTTCTGAACTGTGAATCCCGGTCTTGCAAAGGCACAACTTGGGTGTTTACGTGCACACCTAACTGCTGCTGAAGTCTGGAAAAAAAGCAGAATTTTGAAGCACTTGCCTTTCCAGTTTCTCTCATCTAGATTCAGTGTCCCCTTCCTTGCATGCTGTGTGTGATGAATGACAGTCTTCTGCATCTTGGTTACCTTGATGGGCATGCAGAACTCAGGTGTCCCTTTGTGACCTCTTGCAGCCAGGTACCTAAAATCAGTTGTGTGGACACTGTCCATTCCTGCTCTTAAATCCTAATTTGAATCTTCCCCTTCAATCTCTGTGCCCATTTTCTATAATGCTTCCTTCCTAGTGCCCCCTTTTTTTCCTTTTTAGACTATAAGTGTATTTACAACCCCCAGCAAAATATTAGCTAGGACCTCTAGCTATAATCTAATGGACAAAAATCAAGGTTGGAAAAAGAGAAAGGTACTTTAAAAAGGAAGAAGCAATGGTGCACAAAAACAGGACTAGCCCAACTTCTAAGTAGCCAGAGGCCATACACCTGGGTCACACCCATGGGAGCCACATGCTGCACAACCTGCACTAGCACAAGCCACAGAGCCTTGTACTTCTGCATGGTATGCAGCCTAAGCCACAGTCTCACCCTCTGCTTTCCATCCCTGTGCCATGCAGGGACCCCAGGCTGCAGCTTGTGCAATAGTGCAGTGTACTCTCTTGTGCCCTGGGGCAGGAAGTGAAAGGAAGGAAAGGGGAGCCTGCAGCCCTCTGCTGTTACTGCAGCTGAAGTGATGTGGAGAGGAACAGCTGGGTGGGAGCTCAGGGGCCACACACTGATCCTCTGGAGTCAGTCTGTGGCTCCTGGGCTGCCAGTTGAACAACCCTACACTAAAAGAATGCAACTCAAATCTGAGCTGCAGAATGAAGAAGCTGATAGACCATTTCACAGTCTTTAGGGGTGCTTATACACGTGCTGGAGGGTGGGGAGGATGACACTTCTTCACTAGTGGTTCCCAGAGAGCTGCTCTAATTAAAACGTGCAGCATCGCATATATTAAGCCCCGCTGCACGTTTAGAAATGGCCATAGGATGTTAACTAATATGTCACAGCATGTGTTATAGGCACCCTCAGACACTTAAACACTAGCTAAAAGCATTAACTCAAGTGTGGAAGCATTAACTCAAGTGAACATTAGATAAGGAGTGGAAGTAACTTTCAGTGAAGCACGATGCACTGTCACAATGCTTAAGAAAGCTAGCTTTTATTTTATGAATCTGAAAGATGTACATTTTAGTTTAATAACTGCTGGGCCCCCACGCACTCCCCAGCAGACCCACTTCCGGGTTTGCCGCCAAGCACGTGGAGGGCCCCACTGCACTACTGTCGGACGCTCCATGCGCCCCAGCATCACAGTGATCATGAGCCATGCCTGCTACCTCAAGATATGTAGAAAATACATGTAAAGCTGTGTCTATGTCCAAATTGGCATCAAATCTTCAGATTTGGATTCAGTCAAATCAAATCAAGGGCAGTGATCTGAATCAACTAATCAAATCACTGTCCCTGATTCAGGCCAAATCGAATAGGGCCCACTTCGCACACCCCTATTCTGTACTGTTAGCTACAGAAACTGGCTTCCCTTACCCACCCACAAATGTGGCTTTGGATGAACATACTGAAAGTCCACAAATGGGAGCCTTTTTACAGATTCCGCTTTTCAGGTATGTATATTTTTATTTTAAAGTTGGGGTGTTTTTTGTTGGTCCCCCCACACTACCCTGCCATGTTTATGAAGCTTTTCTTCAAAGAGCCTGTGGGGCTGGGGTGAATGCCACGTGCCGCCAGGGACTCTGCTTGTCCACGCTCACCCCAGCTGGCCCTGGGAGCAGCCAACAGGGAAACCTACCCCTATTTCTTATGTTACTGTATAAAATAAGTTCGCTTTATGCAAACTCAATTTATATGGCATTCTCCAGGCCTATGCCAATTGCATACATGCAAATTTACCTCACATATAACGACTTTCAGGTACAAAAGGGTCATTGAATAAGAGCGATTTGCATAAATCGAACCCGCATAAATTGAGGGAAACCTGTATTACTCCTTGATTTTAAAGCATGTTTATTTCATGAGACTAGATCTCTGCTACAGCATGTTGTGATCCATTCATTTGAAATCCCCACCAAGGGGGAATACAGCTATTTTGAAAAGTGAATATTCATACTGCAGGAACCTTAGCTGTTTAAAATTTGGTTTCCATTATGAATTGGAACCAAAAAATTAGAATCTTTGTGGAACGAAAATTTTCACTATGTGTATTTTAGAACTTAAATAAAAATAAATGTCAAATGTAAACACTTCCCTGGGTGGTTCTCCCCAATGCAGTAAACAATAGCTTTAAACAATAGGAACGATGTGTCCAAGCAACTCAACCCATCACCATAGATCATTAAGCTTGTTCTTGGTAATGTCCTAATAGTATCTTTATATAACCAAGCACTGCAAGTTTCCCCAGAAAGGTCTGAATCAGAACTGGGAGAAGTGTTTAACAGAGGATCTGTGTTTAATAAGAGACCTGCCATATAAAGAAGTTGGGGAAGTACCAGGTTACATCACTACAACTTTCCTCAATACTAGCTGGCACTTAACAGATCCTTTAATATTATCATTTTGTGAATCTTGTAGACTCTGTATTAGCAAAGCAGATGAGTGATTAAACATGGTATGAAAAAGTACAAAAGCTCTTAATACTATTGCTCTCAAAAGTCATTTGAGACATAACCCACAATAGAACATGTTCTGACAGGAAGGCTAGCCCCCAAACACCTTTTTTGAAACTATATACTGTTTTACCAGTCTTCCCATTGTGTTCAACAGGTTTCCTGTTGTGTCCAGTACTACAAAAATACACACCTGTATTTCCAAACCAAACATGCTGATGAGAATGAGGATCAAAATGGTGCTTGATTTTACATGAGCAAACTAGTATATCTTGAGAAACAAAGGATGCCGTAGGCGTGTTTTGTCCCCTAAAGAATTGCATTATGTTCTAGGAATTAAGTAGAAACATGCAAGATGTACTGTTATTCTGGGTACATACATGCTGCCACCTGCATTATGAAATATACTTTCAAGTTTTGAGGATTGTATTTACTGTCATAATAACACTCCCAGTTCATTAGCTAGCCACAAGTTAAATCTTCATGGATTACTCAAGTATCTGCTTATTTTTACATCAATTCAGCATCCATGAAATGCTGAGGGCACTGTATTCCACATACTGTCATGTTGCATAGTTGATGACAACAAGCATGTACCCTGATTAACTTGGAAAATTCACAATTCTACTATTCACTTAAATTTCCTTGTCATTTGATGGGCATTTACAATACCCTTCATTAAGGAGCTGTCCTTTCCTGTTGCCTAAGATAGGTATGTGATATTAAATGTTGTCATCTCTTCTATAATTTTCATAAGAAATGAAATTATACTCTTTGCAAAAGCACTTTGATTGCATATTAGTAGGTTTCCCAACCTATCATGCCTTTACTCATCCACTTAGGCCTTTGCACTACACATTTTTTGTTATACACACTGTTTTAGTGAGAGAGAGAGGAAGTGTACACGTTCAGTTTGTTGCATTAAAAACGGTGGATCTACAACACAGTTGCTGCTTCCAACAGCCACTTGTGTTGTGGGGAAACTTTTTTTTATGTGACACTTGATATACAGGTCTGAAGCATGCATGGTATTCCCCTGAGCTCTGCTTGCCCTTCCCACCTCACCCCTGCAAGGGAGAAGCAGGAAGAATGACTGTCTCCCTAAATTGCTTGCCCAGATGGCAAACTTGGGGGAGGCCTGCAGGGACCCTACTACTGCCACCACAACTGACAGGCGTTCCTATGGCATCCCCACTGCTTCTCGCACAACTGCTGCTACTGCTAGAGCCCAAGGGAAGAGCCAGGGTACTAGCAGGGGCAACAGTGACAGCAGGAGTCTCTACTGCCTGATCAGCCTTTGCTGCTGTGGGTGGCTTAAGACCAGCTCATCATCTGTTGAAATGATGGCAACAGCTGCCAATGGCTGAAGTAGGGGCAAAGGCTGACCAGGGGGCAGAGACTGCCCAATCAGCCCTTGTCACCACAGATGGCTTGTGGGCAGCTCTGCCGCCTGTTGCTATGATGGGAATAGCTAATCAAGCAAGCCTGTCTTGCTCACTGATGGGCCTTCCTTGTTGAGATGGAGGCTTAAGGAACAGCCCCCTATTTTCCCCTGGCTAGAGAACAAGCCTTTGTGGTGACTTTGTCATGCTCCAGCCAGGGGCCTGTGTAGATGTATATACCCCACAGTGATCTGTTTTGTACTATTACAAACTTTGTAGCGCTACAAAAGTAACAGGTCAGAAGCCTTAGGCACATTAGATTTAATGCCTAGGTTTTTAATGAAAAAATAGCCCTTGTGGTGGAGTGTGCGCATTTGAGAGTTTTCATTGCTAAAATTAAATATTTTATACTAAATACAAATCCCATGGAGCTGTAGGATAGGGTTTGATTTATAAATACTGAAAGAGAAAATGGGAAACCAATTGCAATCAAAATAAACCACTCTTGCAGTACTCTTATAATAAATCATCTAATCTTAGTTTTATAAATTGCTCTAATACTATAAATACCCAACCCCCATCCATTGTATTCACTCCAACATGTGCAACAGTTGGGCATTGCGATGCTTGACTTTCATGAAGCAATCAGACTCTGAGGTGTTTGACTGTATTCCTAACTGCAGATTTTAAAGTATTATGAAGTACACTTGCGGCTAACAATCCTGATTTTTGTTTTGTTTTGTTTTTTCTTTTTCTCTCTCTCCACCCCCAAAGAGCTTTTGCAAAACCCCAGATGTCAGGATGGAATCTTTTTTTTTTTATAGCTTGAGAACATTGTTTTAAAACCTGGAACCTGAATATTACAGCATTCAAGAGCAACAAAAGTACAACTGTTGAAAAGGCATGCAAACATATGCTACTGGGGAAGCAGTATTACATAAGTTAAATGTCTTCAAACTTGGAATTGTATGCTCCCTGTTCTAGCGGTAGTGTGTGTGCGCGTGTACAGCTTTAATCTTGCAAGAGGCATTTTGTAAGAACAGTTTAAGGAGGCAGGTCATTATGACCCTGAACCAAAGTGGTCTGCAACACCCATGACTGCTTTTTATTCACATTAACCTTTTGGGGTCAATTTTCTCCAAGTGCACTAATGGTTTCAGCTGCTCAGCAAAGTTCCTCATATCATCAGAAACCATGTCCTGACCTGCTGGTGCCACTACACTCAGCTCTACAAGGTATGAGAGAGACAAGGGCTCTATACTTTCAGTGTTTCCTGGCATTAGGATGCGAAAGATCTTGTATACCACAATCTTCATGATGCCCTTGCGGAATACGTGGCCCTTGGCAACGAATTCATGGTCCATACGGAAGCCCATCTCCACCAGGAAGTCAGTCAGGTTCTCCGAGGTGGCAATGTCTACGCAGTTACGGACCAGAGCATGGCGGTTTTTGTCTCCTATTTCTGGCTGGCCCAGGTAGCGCAAGTGCCAGGGCATGCCTGTTTTGTCCATCGAGCGCCGTGCCCTCAGCACAAAGGGGCTGGCTTGCTGCCCCTTGAGGAGAAACACCATCTCGTGATCGAGGAACGTCTCCGGTTCCATGTTGTCGCACAGGCCCCGCAGCCGATGGAGGAGACTCTCTAGGCTTTGATCCAGAACGCTCCCTGGAGAAGACAGACAGGAAATGTCACTGCTCACCAGTTCACGAACACCCACGCCCTTTCCTCTCCTCTATACCCTTCCCTCTCCTCTATCGGCACAAGATTGCCCAGAAACCCCTCCTCCACCCCGGCTTCACGCGGGAGTAGTCTGTTGCCTTGAGGTTTAAAACACCAGGCTCGTTTTTCCTGAAAGCAGCAGGGAACTTAATTACTTGAAGAATTAAAGGTGCACAGTGCTCCTGTCAGCGCTGGCCCTGCCAGCTTTTGTTAGTCTGGCCGCCCAGGGCCCCCTGCCCCTCCCGTTACATACATCGCGCAATTAATGGCTCAACTGTGCAATACGTGTAGCCTGCCCGTCTCTCTGAGGCCAGGCCCTGCCCACCTCGTGCACTGCCTGAGCACTGTGCCAACCCGCAGCCGGTTTCTTCCCAGCTGGAAGGCGGGGGCGCGGGCTGACGCCGGCGGCTCGCCCAGGGCCCCCTGCCCCTCCCGTTACATACATCGCGCAATTAATGGCTCAACTGTGCAATACGTGTAGCCTGCCCGTCTCTCTGAGGCCAGGCCCTGCCCACCTCGTGCACTGCCTGAGCACTGTGCCAACCCGCAGCCGGTTTCTTCCCAGCTGGAAGGCGGGGGCGCGGGCTGACGCCGGCGGCTCGGGCCGCCCCAGGCAGCGCGGGCCGGGGCCGGGCTCACCTTGGAGCAGGTACTCCATCATGTTGATGGTGCCGCCCGTGACGGGCATCATGGTGACCGGCGGCGCCTCC
>NW_005842755.1:659007-661836 GCF_000455745.1 Alligator sinensis | reverse complement strand
CCGCCGCGGGCCTTCGGCTGAGCGTGCGCGTGCCCGGCCCTGCCCCTACGGCCGCTGCTGCCCAATCCGGGTGCACGCGGTTCGCGCCCTTCAGCCAGTGACCCCCGCCCGGTCTGCCCCGCCATCGCAGGGCCCTGACATTTCTTCCTGCCTCATCCGCTTAAGCTCGTACCCTGGGCACGCCGCTGTTTTGTGAACCCCGCCAGCAGCCCTGGCAGCCGGCAAAGCTGCAGCGCCCGCCTCGCGCTGTCCGCCCCCACCTCCGTGCCCTGCAAAATCGTCGATTTCAGCAGAAAAAGTGTTTGAGAGAAATAACCCGGGAGCACCCAGAGTTAAATGTCTCCCGAGAGAGTTTCTCTTGGGACAACAAACTTCCCTACACTTCTCTTCTGAGCAACGCTTCTGTAGTTCAACTCCTGATTTACAAATGTTTTCATGCTGAGGAAGAGCACCGCGCCCCCCAATGCCTGTCCAGCTTCCTCTCAACCAAGCAGGTGGTCCAATAAAAGAGGCTGCCCTGGGAAATCCTTGCCTCTTCACTTCACCTTTTCAGTCAGACGGATTTGCAATTGGGGCCCTTCTCTAGTTATCTCAGCTGCCCTTCCCGCTGATGCCATTTCGTTTCGGTCCTTTTTTTCTTCGTTTTTATTTGAACAAACCTAATGAGCTTACAACCAGCTCAGGTTTCGCAGCACAGTACCACACCTGTGCCATGCCTCATTTTGAGTGTCCTAATGCAAGTGGTTACATTGAACAGAAATTGATTACAACATACTATATTTATGCCATTATTTCTGCTTGCCTTTCTGTCTGTTGTGGCTTCTGTAGGCCTCTGTCTTCTGTTTCTACAGAAGCCTGTAACAAAACTTAGCTTAAATGGATATCTTCAGGAAGAGTGGCCCACAGTTGTACCAATTCCCATGTCTTTTGTTATCTAGAAATTTTGTTTTAGACTCCAATTGCAGATTTTTTCAATTTCTTGGTGGATGGACAATCTAAAATTGATGATAGACAATGAATGTTTGTCTCCGTAAAGTTATTTTCATGGATGACTAATGCTTTGCTTTGTTATTAAATGTAATGGTTTCACTTAGCTTATACTAATGTGTATAAGGAAGACAGCGCATGCCAGTGGTGACATGTACATGCACCCCCTGAGAGCGCTGGTGCACCCCCTGACAGGCAGCACTCCCCACTTAGGCAATGGGCAGGGGGGGCAGGCGGGAGCACTGGTGTGCCCCCTGCGAGCACCAGCTGGGGAGTGGGGGTGCCAGGAGAGGCACTGCTGGCATTTCCATGAGCACTGCTCATGTTTCCCAGTCAGTGCAATAGGCTGCTGGGGGACCCACCACGGTTACTGACTGGCCACTGACTCAGGAGGCACCAGTTGCCCATAGCTCATACTCTGCTGTCTATTATGGCATGTCTATTCTGTTTACTGTAGTCAAATGTGGGATACAAATCGATTGTCTTGGCCCGTGGAAGTAATTGAAACCTCTGGCCATATTAATTCCTTCTTTCTTAAGCCAAGGTTGGAAAATGTACTTTGATCTATGGTCTAGATCCAGCAAAGGATTTTGGCAAAACTGAGGCATCTAAATTAAAAATTTGGATCTAAAATACCACTGCTCAGTTGCCACCTAACTCTGAAAGCAACTAAACACCTGTTTGATAGTCACATTTCCTCTACACTCTTGTGCACGCCTAGAACTGCTTGTCTCAGTTCAGTGCTGTTCTTCACCTAAACCTTCTCATGGTCCAGAAACTAGTCATTGGCTCTGCCTAGCATGATTTGCTCTGCGTTCTCAGAGCTTGTAAAACAAGCACCAAGCAGGCTAGGATCCCTCACAAAATGAGCACTTTAAAACAGTTGGATGAGGCTGCATGATGCTGGTATCTGTCTTTTACATTGTAGCCCAGGTAACTCAGGTGTATACTCCCCTTCTCCAGTTGAAGGGGATTGTTAGCTGGCAGGTGTGCTGTGGGGTGGGAACTGCAGACCGCTCAGTTTCCCTCCATCCCTATAGAACCAGGCCAGGACAGTCAGGGGACATAACTGTATACAAATGTATTTACATTAACTTATCACAAGGGAAAGGAACATGGATATAAACATATGTACAATGTATATATATAATGACATAAAACCTTATACCAGTGCTCCAGATACAGGTAAGTATCTGATCTGAAACAAATAAATCTCAAAGATAATCCCAAGGGGATACCCCAATGCCCTTGGGCTTTTCCCAAGCCCTACAAAGAAGCTGGTAACTTTAGGGGGGCCATCTCAGTGGGACCTCCCCTTTTAGGAGGCCTTAACTAACCAGGGGAAGACTCCCCTCCCCTGTGGGAATCCTCTTTTCCTTGGAACTCTCAGCTCCCAGGCCTGCAGGGTGGTCCTCGTCCTCTGCGCCAGGCTGCTCTCTCGCCTGCAGTGGGCTTTGGTGGGGGGTTGCTGTCCCCTGGAATAGGACTCTGCTACGCAGGGCTTCTGGGGCCTCTGGCTTGGCCCTGTCGACTGGCTCAGTAGCCCAATCACTGTCTGGCTCTCTGGACTCAACCTTTTGCTATGGGTCGGAGGCCTGGGCTGCCTTGTACAGCACCAGGCTCGGTCCGCTCCCAGACCCTCCATGCAGCGCCTCCTGCACCAAGCTCCCAGCCTCATTTCAAGGGTTGAGGACCTGAGCCGCCCAAGCACTCCAAAGGTCCTACTCCATGCACCGGCCTGTGTACCGTGTCTCTGGCCACGCACCAGAGGTTGCAGACCCGAGCCGCCTCACGCAGCTCCCAAGATCTGGACGCCATGTTGCCGTGCTGCATCCCGAGAGG
>NW_005842755.1:629692-658996 GCF_000455745.1 Alligator sinensis | reverse complement strand
TCCTGCTGATGGAAGTCTTCAGGGGCACTTCTGGGCTACTGCTTCGCCCTCCTGAGCAGCTCTCCTCAGCTCTTCTAAGCCCCGCCCTTCTCTCTCTCCCGGAGGTGCTTCCCTCATGCTGAGCGTGCAGCTCCTTTTGTATGCTCCAGGACTCCACCCCTGAAGTCTTCCAGACCTGAGTGTTGCAGTCTTCAATCAGGTCCACAGCAGGGGTGCGCGGGGGGGGGGGGGGGGGGGGAGGGGACAACTCCTCTCTCCCCCCCCCCTCAGGAAAGGGGCGTGACTGAACTCCTCTGGCTGCCTCCTGATTGGGGGATGAGTTCAACCAATCAAAACAGCAAGATTTCAAGCCTGGGACTCAACCCAAGCTCCAAAACGCAAGCCTGCTACAACATTAATATTCTAGGATGCCTGTAGACATTTGGAAATGCTACTCCGATGCATTGTAATTACAGCACATTGGAGCAGGCTTGATTAATTGAGTCTGCTGGAGTAATTATAGGCCAGTAATTCTGGCAAGTAATAGTAGACCAGCCAGTCTCACCTCCATCCTTGGAAAGTTCTTTGAAAATATTATGAAGGATCATATTTGTGGAAGTCCAGCGGGAAAAACAATGCAACAGGGCAACCAGCATGTATTCATAGCAGGTAGATCATGCCTGACCAATCTGGTTTCATTTTATGACAGGGTCACAAAACGCTTAGACGCAGGAGTAGAGTGGATGTCATTTTCTTGGATTTTAGGAAGGCCTTCGATACGGTATCTCATCCTATTCTCACAAATAAATTAAAAGGCTGTGACACAGATGTTTACACAGTCCAATGGGTGGCAAATTGGCTTAGCAGTTGCACACAGGAGAGTGGTAATAGACAGGTCAGTATCGAACTGGAAGGATGTGGGTAGTGGGGTCCCGCAGGGTTCGGTCCTTGGACCTGTACTCTTCAATGTCTTCATCAGTGACTTGGATGTGGGTGTGAAGTGTACTCTGTCCAAGTTTGAGGACGATAATAAATTGTGGTGTGAAGTGCACAATCCAGAGGGTAGGGAACAATTGCAGACCCCTTTGATATCATTAGCTGGCCCTGGGATTCTGCCCTACGGTCTTTTCCTTTTGAAGCGAAGAGTGTTTTCCTTTGTTTCACAGCAAGCTGTCAGCTGAGAAACCTGATGCGTTCCCATTATGATTCTCGGTGGGGGGGGAAGTTTTCCCCTCTCCCTTTTACATTTCAGAACATAAGTTTTAATAAATAAACAAAACTGGTTTCCTGCTTGTTTGTCGAGTAACGCGGTGTTTGCCGCAACAGGCTGTAAGATACTGGGAAAGACTCTCTTAGCTCACTAGGAGAGGTGCAAGCACGGCAACCCGGGCCTTGTCGGCTAAGAGAGAGCTGCAGGGTTTTCTTAGTAACCTGAACTCTGTTACACTACTAGCTGATTAACGCTAATAATGATTTTGGCACATCCTTTTCCAAAATCCTCAAGGGCTTGTTGGAAAAATATCCCAAAGCCATAAAACCAAGGCCAGCTTCAACCAAGTAAGGTATTCCTCCCTGTTAGAAAGTGCAGGGGGCTTCAAACCCACTGCAAAAGACTTGGACTAGCTAAGGAGAGTGGAAGTCTGTGATTCAGTAGCATCTCATCATACCACCAGTCTCTGCACATCACGGTAAGGGTAGCCAAAATTTGGAATGGGCTCCCAAGGGAGGTGGTGCTCTCCCCTACCTTGGGGGTCTTTAAGGGAAGGCTGAATAGGCATCTGGCTGGGGTCGTCTGCCCCCAGCGCCTTTCCTGCCTAGGCAGGGGGTCGGACTCGATGATCTGTTGAGGTCCCTTCTGACCATAGTATCTATTAATCTGTATGCTAATTAGCATGCTCCAGCAGCCTCCGCCTTTCATGTATTCAGCAGCTCCATGCTTCAATGCTTCAAACTAGTTAAAGCACCCCCTCCATCTTTTTGAAGCACAGGATGCTGAATATATGAGATGCTGTAAGCTTCCATCTTATTAAAGCCCCCTCCCCCACCGCCACCTCCAGAACAAATGTAAAGATGCCACTAGTGGTTAGAGACAGAGTTTTGGTACCCAGGTCCCTTGCCTGAGCCGGGTTGGGTTCCAATGCAGAATTTGCAGATGAGTGCTGTAAACACGAGGCTATAAATCAGCCTGGGTGAGTGCGCCCCCTATCCCCCTACCCCTCAGAAAATGGCAGCTCTTAGCTCTCACTCATTTTTTACTACATAAAAATAATAGAGCATTTTTTTTGTTGCACAGAACTCAGAAAGACTACAACTATGGATTTCTATTTGAAATCTCTGGGTTTATCTTGGGAATCATATTTGCAAACCCAACATGCTAACCTTGTGTGGCATCCCATGACACCATTGACAGGATCTCAGGGCACCCCAAGATGGTGTGGCACTCTGGTTAAGAATTACTAGAGTACATATATTCTTCTGTAAGTAGGTCCTAGTCACCCACCCTTCCTTTTGGTCTCTTTGTGGTATTAGGTAATATAATGCAGTTCCAGTTTGAATATTGTTTTTCCATGTTTAGAAATCTTCTACCATGTTCTTTGTTGTTGTTTTCCTTGTCCTTAGGAAATACTATTTACAGTCAATATACTGTCAGGAAACATTTTTTATGCTGAGCTCTAGGTGTTCAGTAATTAAGCTATTACAATGCTGTGGCTGTGTAAAGCATAAAATTCCCTCTCTATTTTTATCACTGAATAATTACAAAATAAATACATAAAAGCTGCTGGTAATTAAAGTAACTTGCTTTGCAGTTCATTGTAACTTTGGAAATCTCTTGTTATGACCATACACGAAAGGGCAATAATTTTGTTGCCATGTGAGATTTACTTCACAAAGATTGTGTGGCTGTTTAAAGGAATCCGTTTACAGTTGAGGATCACCCATCATCTTCACTATTTTGGAAACAGGAGCAACTGATTAGTTTGATCAAACAAATAGTTTGTGACCAAGATAACTGAAATAGTATCAGCAAAGTATAAGTGAAAGTACCTCATGTTGCATTACTACCAGTACTTTTTTCTTCTTCTTCCTTCACTTATCCTCTCTAAAGGGGATCGCTGTTGTGGATCCTGGCTCTCTACTGGCTTTGGTCATACATATCTTCTTCTTCCAACTCCTTGTCTCTCATATCCCTCTCCACTATATCTCATGTTCAGTCTTCCTTTTCCCCTTCTCCCTAGTAGTACCACGCTGGTAACTTCTTTTCCTACATATTCTTCCAGGCTTCTTTGAACATGCCCATACCATGCCAGATTTCTCTCCTGTACTTTCCTAGATGCTTCTACTGTCTCTAGTGGGTTATGGAATAGAGAAAATCCCACCCAATTTACTGATTCGTTTTGATGCACTGGCTGGGGGAGTAGTTAGTTGATTGCACGATTTCACAATGATTACACACTTAATTTATACAACACAATTTTATTTTAAAATTCTTTGCTACGCATATAACACTGCTTGGCTTTAAGAAATACCACAAACATCAAGAACGCAATAATTACATATATCAGAAACAATGCTCCGAATGCACTTCCTTCCCAAACAATGCTATAAGAATTAGTATTACAAAAACAACTATAATTACAACTAAAAGTTAAATTTGAATCAATACTATTATTTTTCATATTATACTTACAATCCTAGAATTCCGAGAAGCCAAACACCTAAATATGGTTTCATTCCTCAGTAGTACAATTTAATGGGTTGGCTTCAGTAGTACAGTTCAATGGGTTCGCCTCAGCAATATGATTCAATGGGCTGGCCTCAGCAATGATAGGACTAAGTCCCCTTCCTTCCGTCCCTTTCGGGCGCTCCGCGGCTTCAGCGTGAACTAAGAGATTCGTGTTCATGGAGAGGGTGGTTCAGGTGATCAGTCTGATCCAGCCTACACTTGCGATTCTTCCTTCGTTGTTCTGCAAGTATAGTCACCTCCAAATTGGGGCAGTAGGTTACAGTTTTTATTGAGTGAGTTGCCGTCCTGGGCCACTCCTACCCAAACCTGTCATTACTCCCAAATTTGGGCTCGGATCTTACTTTACAGATTCTTTTGCTTGGTAATTAGTTTCTTTTGTTGATCATTTTAATTACTTTGGGGAACTTCCATACCACTGCAAGTGACCTTTTCTTTCCAGTCTTGTCAAAAGGCCCTAGGGTTTGAGCTCTCAGAAATCAGGATATTTGCTTAAGGGTCATTGTTAGGTTCTCTTTGTTAAAGACCTCTAAAGATAAAATTCAAGAGTTAAGACTTTGAGCAAAGTCTGGATCTTTCGCACGTAGTCCAAAACAATGACCTAGATAAGGAGATAAATCTTGTCTTCTTCCTGAAACTGGCTAATGGGCAACTATTACAAACATTCAAACTATTTCATTCAATATGACATCTACTACCTTCAGCAGTCCTCTGATGTAAGTATTGCTCAATTTACCCCTCATCTCTGTCACATTCAGCCTCCTTTCTTTAGTTTTCTTCAGGGGGCTCTGTACAATAGTGCTGGACACACACGTCTTGTAGATTGTCACCTTCAACTTCACTGATACTCTCCTGTCGCATAATATTCTTGTTGCCAATTTCCAGTTCGTCCACCCTGCTGTTATTCAATGATTCAACTCTTCATTTAACTCTTCATTCCACTGAATGGCTGACCCCAGATACTTGAACACGTTTCTCATCGATTATCACATTTCCAACATCAGGTATCTCGGAGAAACCACAATGCATATATTCCATTTTGGAACACCATTGCTTTTGTTTTAAAATGATAAATTTTAGTTTGTAATAATGTCTTCTCTTATTTGTAGTAATGCCACACTGACTCAGCATATTCATATATATTTTCAATGACAAGATTTTGGCCTACCCCCTATGCCTATGCTATTTATTTACTTTGTTAAAAAGACAAGCAACATAGATTCTTCACACACACACACACACTATAATATTTTCTTAGTTTCATAGTTTCTAGGGGCGGAAGGGACCTGGGCAGATCATCTAGTCCGACCCCTTGCCATGGCAGGAAAGAGTACTGGGGGTCAAACGACCCCAGCAAGATGGTCATCTAACCTCCTCTTAAAACCCCCCAGGGTGGGAGCCTGCACCACCTCACTTGGAAGCTGGTTCCAGACCCTAGCCGCCCTGACCGTGAAGTAGCGCCTCCTGATGTCCAACTTAAACCTTCCCTCCGCCAGCTTGTGACCGTTGTTCCTGGTCACTCCTGGTGGCGCTCGGGGGAACAGGGACTCCCCCAGTGCCTGTTGATCCCCCCTGACTAGTTTATAGCAGGCCACAAGATCCCCCCTCAGCCTTCTCTTCTGGAGGCTGAACAGGTTCAGGTCCCATAACCTTTCCTCATAGGACCTGCCCTGCTGTCCCCTGATCATGCGAGTGGCCCTCCTCTGGACCCTCTCGATGCTGTCCACATCCCTCTTAAAGTGCGGCTCCCAGAACTGGACGCAGTACTCCAGCTGCGGCCTGACCAGTGCCGCATAGAGGGGGAGGATCACCTCCTTGGTCCTGCTTGAAATGCATCTGTGGATGCACGACAAGGTACAGTTGGCCTTCCTAGCCGCCTCCCCACACTGCCTAGCCATGTTCATCTTTGAGTCAATAATGACTCCAAGATCTTTTTCCACCTCCGTGCTGACAAGAGGGGAGTTCCCCAGCCTGTAGGTATGGTGCCGGTTGTTCCTCCCCAGGTGCATCACCTTGCACTTGTCTGTGTTGAACCCCATCCTGTTCTCCTCCGCCCATCCTTGTAACCTGTCAAGGTCTGACTGTAGCCTGTTGTTCCCTTCTATTGTGCCCACATCCCCCCACATCTTGGTATCATCAGCAAATTCTTACTACATCTGAGATTATTACAAAAGTTGTTATGCATATCCACACTTGTTTTTGCTGATAAGAGTTTTATTGCGTTGTAATAATAAAGGCATTGAGGAACAGCTTGGTTAAGCCTTGAAAGCTTTCTGAGCCCTTTTTACCAAAAGGAGTACGATTTTCTTGTTCCTTATACACACATAATATTCAATTAAATTGTTCATAATGTATTACTGAATACTGTACTGACAGTGAAAGAATGATTTAAAAAAGATAAGACAACTAGGAAAAATGTACAAGTCTATAATGCAGGGGTGTAGGTTGTAGTCGTGTTGGTCTAAGGACATAGGTAGACAAGGTTCCTTGGGTGAATTTTATATCTTTTATTAGACCAACCCGAAAGCTTGCTTAATAACTATTCTCCAACTATTTGGGTTGGTCTAATAAAAGATATCAAATTCACCCAAGGAAGGAAGTCTGCCAAGTCTATAATGGACCTTATTACTCTGCACAGAATGGTTGCAAATATAGATCCCATAGTAGCAGTTCACTCTGCCTTCACACTTCGAGCTGCTGCCACTGCCAGTATCTCCTCTGCTGTCACTGGACCCGGCCCTGCTGCCTGGATGACCCGACCCATCTGTCCTGCACCCACAGCCAGGGATGCTGGACAGAGTAGGCAAGGGGGCAGGCAGAGACTGGCCTATGACCCCCACAGACAGGATATGCTCATCAGTGGATGGGATGGGGCTGTGAGTGGGCAGGGAGCAGTGTCTGGGAGCGGGATGGGCAAGCAAGGCTGGAGCTGGGATTGCAGTGTGCTAACAGCATGAGGCCAGGTGTCCAGGACTTGGGGCAGAGGTGTGATTTGCTCCCTGCATGTCCCTGAGATGGGCACGAGCTCTATGGAGATCCGGTCCACCTGCTCTGTCCAGTGCCCCCAGCGGTGAGTGCAGGGCAGATGGGCCTGGGACTTGATAGGATCAGTTGGCATCCTCCAGCCATGCCAGCCAGTGTAAAAAACTGACAGGGGAGCTGAGGCCAGGTCAGCATCCTCCCACAACAGTTCACCAAAACTCCTTAAGTGGCACAGGTGACTGGTAGAGGGGGCATGGCAGGGGGGCAAGTGCCCCCCCGACATTGTCCCCCAACTCGGCACCGCTCAGGATGGGGCAGTTTTTTGGCTGTGCGAGCTGGTGGCGTTTTGGGGAGAAGGGCAGGGGGCAGGGCATTAAGCCGTGGCACAGTAGTATAGGAGTGGGTATGGGGCTTTTGGCCTGCCCCCAGGGTCACCCAGAAACTGTATCCCCCCCCCCCATTCAGGAGGCATGAGTCGCCCCTGTTAAGTAGCCTTCCAGCCCAAATAATTGCCCACCCCCTGCTATATACCACAGTCTCTACCAGTAAACTCCTGGTTTCCTAAACTTCCAATAGAGGGCAGGTGCAAAACTGAGTCCTGATGTGCTGAACTTTCTTGGTGCCCTTACTCATGCTCCAGCTCAAAGAGGATCTGCAGACTAGATGTTCCTCTTCCTATCTTGCCAATTCTGGTAGGCATTCTAAAGTAAGCTTAACCTGTACAGAAAGCAACCAAGGGAAAACATAATCAGGTTGACCAGCAGTATGTTTCATTGGCTTGCATGGTTAGGATACATTCTTCTTGGGTGACAGAGACCTACTCCTCAATCCCCAAGCAGCTTCATTTGCAGTAGGAACTTGAACCCAGGTCTTCCACCATGTAGAAGAGTACTCTAACCATTAGAGGGAGGTGAGTCTTTTTCCTCTTAAAGTTGTTCTTTTAATAAATGACTAAACACTTTGGAGAAGAGAGAGGAAAAAGTCAGACACTGACTCTGTACTTCAATAGTTATTGCTGCTGGGGTGTGGGAATTTTATGTTCAAGCCTGTATTCCAATTAATATTGAATTATTTACATGAAATGGAGCAACCTCAATAATGGAGAGTGAATGGGGTGGGGTGTTGGAAAGGGAGCGGGGCAGTAGATCCTTGGGTGCCCTTTACTTACAAAAAGTGATCTTCACCATAAAAAGGTTGGAGACCTCTGACTTAGCCCATCTGTGGTATCGTTTGTCAGCTCTATTCCCTCCTCCTCCCAGCGTGCACTTTCTGCAACTCTGGCAGCATATCACTGTTTTTTTAACCTCAGCATCTGCACCATGTTACTGACTTTGCCCTTCTCCCTCTTCCTTCCACCTGTCATAGTTTGGATAGTTTGGCTTCCTGATCAAATGCCATCCTCTGATTTGTCCCCTCTGATTCACTTTAGCAGAAAGTAGTTTCTAACAACACTGAGCAAGGGCGCAGTGAGGGAATAGGTTTCAGCGGACATTACTGAATATACTCAGCATGGAAAAATACAAACCATGTCAGAGTACATGGCTAGTTTTGACTGCTAGGAGAAGGTTTGTGAAAGCTCTGTTCTGCCCCGGGGTTGGGGAGGTTACTACAGTTAGAGGCACAGCTAGGACAGGATGACCCAGGTGCTGATTTAGAGGGGCGAGGGATGTAAAAAAATGACTGCTGTTTCCCTTGCACGATTGTGCCAGAAGTGCAGTGGCAACCAGCAGTCACCACTGCACATGGCTGGATCCAGGGGACATACACTGGTATACTTGCACCCCCCCCACATATTTTGATTCCTGCTCCACCCAAAGTTTAAAACCAGCTGTCTGGTGCTGGTGGCAGCGGCAACTGCCTTTTCAGGCAGTGCTGAGGAGTCAATTGACTTCATGGCTCATTATAATCTACCTCATCCCTTCTAAACTCTTCATTCCACAGATATTAATGATCCACTCTTCTTTATAATGGTCTTGACGTTCCACCAACCAAGCTAGCCTTTGTTTTGCAACTCTGCTGCCTGTTAGATGTTGCTGGCAAAGAAGCTCCTGCAAATTGTTTTTAACTCATTCCAATAAAGTTATATTTGTTTTTGCTTCAATCTTAAACTGAATAATAGAGCCCTAGTCCCCTATCATATTAGTAATGCTTCTACTTTATTTTTAACTGGTGAAAATATGGTTTACTTTATTTGTGATGATGCATCTCAGCACCCAGACCACCCTTTTCAAAATTTTAGATCTACCCGTGCCACTGCCCCAGTGTGTGGCAGTTGCCCTGAGCACTTAGCCATGTTGTCATGCCTCTAACTACAGGAGTATGGTTCAGCACCAGCAGCCAGACATTTTGGATAGGCCTCAGAGCTGTCTCTCCAAGTACCAGCATAAGGCAAATCTGAAGGCCCTCTGTGCATCCTGTGTCTCTGCCTCCCTTTCTCTTTACTCCCTCCATTCACAAATCCAGCAGCAAGTGCTGACACTTCCCCAGCTGAGCTGTCAGATTCTGGGGCAGTAACATTTTGTCCTAAGGTCCTTCTACATCCTTGGCCATGTCTACAGTATTACCAGTTCCTGCAAGATGACGTTTGACCTCTGGCTGGTGTGGATCTTGCCAAAGACTAAAGCCTTCCTGTGAATTTTTAAAAATATTTTACCAGATGCTAAAGCCCTCTTGTGAATTTTATACCTGTTTGGGTGTCTTGGACTTAACTGCAGCTTCTTAGCATCAGATGCTATCTTTGCATTGCCGTGAGCTCCTGTAATTGGCTGGTAGGGACACAAAACAGAAAGGAAACTGCTTCTGCTGCTAGGATTTCTGCTGCTACAGTTCCATTAGAAGGACAGCTGCTTGTCCAGTGCTCAAGTCATAATGCATTAGCTAGGACAAATGAATATAGAGGGAGATGGCAGAGGAAGTAGATGGATACCTTGAGATATTATTCTCAGCCATCTGACTCCACCTTTCAGCTCATTTAGGGCCTGGCTATAAAGGTTTTGTTGTCAGGGGAAGGGATGTGGGTGATCCCTTTGATGTGGTTCCCTCAGTCATAGAATCATAGCATTATAGAAAATTAGGGTTGGAAGGGACCTCAGGAAGTCATCTAGTGCAACCCCCTGCTCAAACCATCCCTAACTATATCATTCCACCCAAAGCTTTGTCTAGCCAGGTCTTAAAAACCTCCAAGGATGGAGAATCCCCCACCCCCCTAGGTAACCTGTTCCAGTGTTTTACTACCCTCCTAGTGAGAATTTTTTTCCTAAGATCTAATCTAAACTTCCCTTGCTGCTCTTTGATCTGCTGATAACGTTCCTCCTAATGCAGGCCAGTATGCTGTTAGCTTTCTTGGCAACAAGGGTATCATATGTTGCCCCATAATCAACTCATTGTCCACTGTAACCCCCAGGCCCTTTTCTGCAGAGCCGCTGCTTAAGCCAGTCAGTCCCCAGCCTGTTCTGATGCAGTCAGGTCACAACTTGCAGTGAAGGCAAGACCTTAACTCTGAGACAGAAGACTACATGTTCTGAGGCACTGAGTAACACTTGACCGCTGAGCCCTTGTCTAGAGGAGGGATTGACAAGAAGCATGGGCCCAAGGTTGTTTATAGTTTTGAAATGGTGTGAATGGCAGGAGAAGGGGTCATTCTGGTCAGGATTTAGTGTTGGCTTTTCCTCATTAAATCTCACCTTAGAATGACAACAGCCTACCTCCCTGGTGTTGGGCCTGACTTCCTATTTGTGGGATAAGCCATACCAGGACAAATGGAGTGCAAGGTGGGCATCAAACGTTCTCATTGGTCTGCCTTGAGACTCTACCTCTGCTCTTCAGTGGCATGACTCCATGTACCAAGAAAGGTACTAAACCCCAGATTACCCTTGCACCAAACAAGTCACCTGCATGGGACCTCTGAGGAGTTGGCTTGCTCTCCTGTCCTTGGGCTACCTGGGATCACCTCAGTTTTTGGAGCAAACTAATGCAGTCCTCAAAGATGCAGTCCTCAGGGTCTTGGAGTGATTGAGAGCAGCCAAGGGGATGGGAAGATATGGTCAGACTCCTGCTGTGTGAACTGAAGGAAAACAAATTTTGTCTTCTACTGCCAAGTACTGGAGCAGTGGTTCTCAACCTGTTTAGAGTTGGGAGCACCCTCCACAACTTGAATTTGGAGGCACCCATGGTTGAGAACCGCTGTTGTGCTGCCACCACTTACCTCGGTGATTCTCCTCCAGGGGGCTGTGCTCCTGCCTATGTTAGAGTTTCCTGATAAACCTAAAGCAGGCAGGAGTAGAAGCATTACAAATAAGTTTTGTAACCTGGGCAAAACTCCCCTGTGCCCAGGTGTGCATGTGTGTGGAAGAGAGGGTGGTTTTACCTGTCCTGGATATCCCTGCACCCAGGTCCTCTAGCTGGGCAGTGCAAACTCCAGCACAGCAGGACTCCTTTGGCTGAGCAGTGTAAAGGGCTGCTGCAGCCCAGCCGCCCCCCTGACACTGGTCCTCCTTGTGCCTTCTCCCACCCCCAGTGCCTGCCCCTTCCACTGCTTTCCCCCATAACCACTGGCCACTGCTTCTTCTATATGGTGGTGGCTCTAGCTCCTGCCCCAGCCAGGCAGCAGAAATGGCAGCAGCTCCAGCTACAGTCCTAGCCTGGACCCTGAGGCAGAGCAGCTCCTGTGCCACTGAATGGTGGCACTCCATACTGCCCCTGGGCTGCAAACACCACAGTCTCCCCTTGCTCCCCTCCTCCACACCATGCAATCTTCCCTATACTTGCTGCTTCTTGCACTGCACGATCTCCCCTAGCTTGGGACTGGGGCTAGGGCTGGAGATAGAGACAGAGTCACGGCAGCCGCTAGTCTGTATGCAAATCCAAGATGAGGTTTCTTTTCCCCCCATGTTGAACTAGGGGCAGAAACCTCACGTTGGATTTGAGTAAATACTTCCTGAAATCTCTCCCTTGTCTGTTCTGGAAACTGGAGGACCAAGAACCTCAAGAGTTCGACTCATCCCCACATCTCCCTTTACAATTTTAAATGTTTTTTATACCTAAGAACATAATATACAGTTAAAAAAAAATTCAAACCTTATGAAGATCCCTCTTTAATGCTATACTCATCCATGGTAATTTCTATTGTTCAAACATTTAACTTATATGAGCGCACTTACTTATTATTAACCAAATCATATTTTATTCATTCACCACAGACAATATGTCAGCTTTGAAGAACATCTGAACAATAAAGTAAGTACAAAAGTTGGGAGTGTAACAACAGAATACCATTTGGGAGGAACAGGAGTGACACCAAATATAGTTTCTTTGACTACACAGAATTGTTAGTATCTGCAGTAAAACACAAATTAGAGTTTATCCCGTAATCTAAGATCAAACAAAAAACCTTTTTAAGTGAGATAGTTTAGGACCTGATCCAACTCATCCTTTGTTATGCTTGTACTTTATGGTATGGTTCAGGTATCCAGCTAAACCATCAAATAAAAAAAAGCTGCATTGTGTCATGTACTATATGAATATGGTCCTACAGACTTTTCCAGTATCTTAGAAGGGTTTAGTTTAAAATATCAAAGGAAATATTTTTGTAGTATTTTCCCAGCTCCTTGGACTTATAGAGAGAGAAGTGACATAAACCATTACTTAGTAGGCCCCCAAAGTAAGTTTTGGAGAGACTAGTTTGAGAGATTTGAGTTTAATCATAAACTCCACCAGCAGTAACATCTCTTCACGTCTCCTGTAGTCCCACCCATGTTGCTCATCAGAGGTGCAATTTTTCATGCTTTGTCCATGTACAAAAGTTTCGAGGCTTTAGTGGTATGTCCAAACTGCTACATCCAGTTGGCGTACCATTATAATTGCAAGGTAGAAGGGGTGGGATGTTCTACTTTCCAGCTTCATTTTCTGACTTCCTGCACAGGAGAGAGTTTTCTAATTGAACCAGCTGTTTGCACAGGGAATGCGATTTAGTTCAAAAGCCAACAGCTCATTTCTTTTTATAAGGATGTCCATGCCTTCATTATATCATCTGTTCAATCTAGGATGCATCCCTTGGAAGAATAGTTTAACCATCATCCAATAATCATATTCCCGCATGGATCAATTTCTCTTTGTTGGGACCTTCATCCTATTGCAACGTATATTATTTTGTGGCAACTCAGATACTTGTCCTCTTTTGATAGATATCAGTACCATGCTTGGTACAAAAAAAGCCATATAAGATGGTCTCCTGGTCACTGTCGTTATACAGTTTTGTTTTCCAAAATCCTTTCTCCCCTTTTTATTGTGCAACTTTACCTGATATAGTTTCTGCTTCCTGACAGTTTTTTGCATGTTACAGTGTTCACTAATGAGATCTGATTCTGAAGTTGTTCTACCAACTGTTCTATTAGTTGTTTTAATATCTGGTATTTTATTCAGCAAGGCCTTGAGTTGCATTTATCAAAGCCTCAGTTGATTTTTCATGTTTCTCCATCACCAGTTAAAATTGATCCTTCCACAGGTCGTGGCATCTACCTAAATGGGAGTTTTTAACTATATTACCAGTTTCCCATGGGATAGACTTTTTCCATACCATATCACCAAAGTTATAGACACTCACATGTTCTGTAGTACCAGGCAAATAGCAGGATATTTACCAAACATTCTCATAGTCTCTCTATAAAATTGAAAGCCTAAGGGGTCTCAGATCTCTGAACTGTACTTTTGCTTGGGAGTGGCTGGAACAATCTATACTGACAAAAGACAGCTTTGCTGGTGTAGCTGTACAACTGAAGCTTTCCAAGGGTTAACCTCTCCCAAGGTTGGGCCCATGACTAGTGCAGGAGAAAGAGAGAGGTAGGGTCCACTCTACAGAGACAAACTAGTTCCAGGGAACCAGTGTTGGACATGGACACTGTTTACAATGGGGTTTTAACAGATACCAGCTAACAGGCTTGAAACGATATCCTTTACCGTCAGACAATGATTAGACTGCTTGGAGCTCTGAGCAGCTGACTCCATCCATCCAATTGCAAATGCTTTAGGTCTATGTCAGATGGTTAGTTTGTGCCTAGGTTGACTACAGATAAGCTTGGTCTCTTGCAATGGACTTAAAGATTAATGCAGTAGTTCTCAACTTTATTAGATTCAAGGCAGCCCCCCCATAATGTTTGAAAATTGAGACCTCCTTTCAAAAAGTAATTAATTTACATTGCTTGCCTCCTTGTAGAGGCTGGGCAGTAGGGGTGGGAGGAGTGGCCAGCTCGAGCCTGAACTTTTCTGCTAACCTTCTTACATCTTGTGGCACCCTTCAAAGGATCTTGCAGCACCCCAAAGTGCTATGGCACCCTAGTTGAGAATCTCTGAATCAAATGCATGTTAAACTTGGTTTCAGGGAACCAAACATGGTCTGTGCCATTTATACAGCTGTGGCTTAAAGGATGTAGAGTAGAAGCTGACAGGTATTGAATCCCTAGGGGCAGAATGGCTAGGCATTGCATGGACCACATAGTTATAAAATATAATTGTGAGCTGGGGCTTTAACCACAGTGGAAGGAAGGATCTCTAGCTTTAAAATGGAAAGATACATGTTTGGAAGGGAAATAATTGACATTTCACAAGATTAAGTTTCTGGGTCTCTTGGGCTACAGACAGACATTCAAAAAGCCTGAGCCTGAATTGATTCAATCTTTGCAGGTTAGTTTAACTTGCAAAGCTTGAACCAATTTGGAGGTGGATAGACATTCCCTTTTCATTCCAGAAACGCAGGCACATGCCTGCAGTGGCTCAGGCAAGAAGTTAGGGAGTCATAAGCACAGTGCTGAGCAGAGGGGGCACGTGGCCTGGCTCTGGTTGGATGCTCTGCTTAGGGAGCGGTTCCTGCCCCTCCTCCTGACCAGTGTGGGAGCCAGCAGGGAGTTGATAACAGAGCATTGAGTTATACAGCACAGAGTTACACAGGGAATTGTTAGCATTTATTACCCCATCAAACAGAACAAAGCCTTTCTCCCTTACTTCAAGTTCTTCTTAAACAGTTTTTTTCAAGGAAGGAATGGAGGGACATTACCAGCTACCTGTTGATTAGCTCCAACAAGCCCTAAGCCAACACTGTCCTATCTACCTTTGTCCCATCTCCCACAGCATGGACTGTAGCCAGCATGTAGTATGCTAGCTAATGCTGAGAGGTATCTGTGCAAGGCACAAGGGAGGGAGAATCCCTGCTTCAGCAGAGTAATGAGGAAGGTGGGGGAGTAGGAGGAAGCCAGGCAGACCCCTTTGTACATGCAGTCTCTGCCTGAGCTGCAGCCAGGGAGCAGAGGGGAAGGGTGCCCCGCCCAGCCCAGAGAGCATGCTGGTGACTCCGATTTAACTTAAAACCAGGAAGATGTCCGAGACAGACATTGCATAAATAGGTTTGACCCAAATCAGTTAAGTCTGATACTACATTCAGCCAGGTATATCTCAAACCACTTTAAGCCATTTTCAAACTGGTTTATGTGCACTGAACATCTGTTTTGTTACAGGTTTAAACCAGTTTCTGATCACTTAAACTGGTTTATGTGTAATCTCTGTCCCTAGCCTTGGTGAAAGACAGGGATTGTGGGTTGAAGCCCCAGATTTAAAGTGCTTCTGGACTATATTTAGTGATGCAGCAGCTAAAACTCCTAAATTTCAACTTTAAAAAATATTTTTAAACTTTCACATTTCTAACTTAAATAATTATACTTTATGCTGTCCTAACACGTCTATTTACTTAGAATCTTAACTCTTAGTCTAAAACTTTTGTTTAGAGTTTTCCGTCCTCTTCCCAAATAATCTTGGCATTGAAAAACTGGAGTTGCAGAGCAACTGACTTAGTATATTTTGATGCCCTAGTTAGAATTCCCAGACCAAAATAGCAAAGCATTCAGATCAAATGGATCAGAAGACTGTTCAGAAGTACAGTTGTGTGTAGTCACAAGGTCATACAACACTCAGAAAAAAAGTCTGCTCCAGATAATTATGACCAAGTTTTCCATAACTCCCAGAAAAGTAGGGGGGAGGGGGGATATGTGTAAAGTCAGGTCTCAATAGAAACTGCTATGCTCAAGTGATTTGCTGAAGTGGAGAATCTTCTCTGACTCCACTAGCAGTTCATTTTTATGAATTTTTTTCTGATACTACTAAAATACTTGAAAGAATCTCAGAACCATGTGTAGGGGCTTCTGCTGTGTAAGGCAAGAAGTTCTTATACTGTGTAACTAATCCTTTCGTTAACATTTCTATCTTTCTTACTTCATCTGTATAATTCATGACTTACTGATGAATATCATACTTTAAATATCACAATTAAGCCAATATGCTTTTCCATTGTTTTACTGAAACTGAAAAAGGATTCTGTACCAAAATGTACACAATTTAGTAATAGTACAAAATGTTATTTCTGCAAGACAGAATGTCAGTTATATTCACCAAAATGAACACTGAACCAACCACTTATTGCCAGCTCAGTGTTACTTTAAATAAATCACTGGCTGAACACAGAAACAAAGCAGTTTCAACTTTGCATAAATAAATGGTAACTATTAAACAACAATACTTCAGGAAGATAAACATTCATGATATTTACATGCTACCACAGCATACCTAGCATGTAGTATGTCTTTGTGCTTACACGTTAGCTTTATGAAACCAATGCATTAATATTATCTGATTTACTACAAACTAATACTTCATGATTTATACCAGACGTGCATGTTAAGAGACTAACATTCCCTTATCCCCCTGGAACACTTCTGCATGCCAGTAAGAAGCATGTTACCCAACTTGCTAAAACCATCCTTCCAGCTAAGGACAAAGGTTCAAGCCCATTAATAGTATGCTTGCCCCAACGGGTTAACTCTGTAGCATAGCTTTCCTAGTGGCAAATCAACCCAAAATAAACCTGGGTTTCCTGCATTACTTTAAGGAACACCTGAAGCTACCTCACTGGTCCGAATACAGTACTTTTGTGTACAATTGTGTTTGATGTATTAGCTTTTCTCAGTCGTTTCAATGGATTCCCATACTAAGCATTTTTCATAAGACAGACAATTTAGACTTTTTAGAAAATAAATATTTTTTTCACAAAAACACTTAAAAAGAATCCAACATAAAAACATCTGTAATATTAAATAACAGCATGGTTTTCCTGGCTTTATTTTTTCTCAAGTTAAGCAGTAGCTATGCACCTATTCCGAGGGAATAAGTGTCAAACACCAGAAGCCATTCATGTGCAAAAACACCATACTTTAAAAGATAAGATTTTAAAACTGTAAACATCTGTTCTTGACTCCACTCACTCAAATCCATTTCTATTTTATAAAACTGTGTATCAATACAGTCAAAGCTTTAAATGGCCCGATGTATCATTTTTATAGGTGTATCAGTTAAGTTTTGAAAAAACTCAGGATATCCTATTTATACCTGAACAAAATGCCTGGAGAGTTAAGGACAATGCTTTTTTATGTTCCAGTACAGAATAATGTCAGATGATTCTGTACTTTGTAAAATAAGTACTTTCCTTAACAGAAAAATAATGCAACCCAATTATAATTTTAATGCTGCTTAAGTTGAACAGCAGCAAGGGAAATACAAGTACAGTAATGTATCTACCAACTAATGTGACTTAGTAAAATTATCCCATAGCCTAATACCTAAGCTCAAAATCAGAACAAATAAAATTAAAATTAGGAATTCATCAATAGCAAGTAGGCTGCTATCACTTTATATTTAAAAACCACTTTGTTAACCAGAAAACAAAGATCACATGGACAAATACATACAATCCAATTTTAACCAAATCATTTTTTTAAAACAACGTACCTAACATAACTTTTCATCTTGGTTATTACTTTACAAGTTAACATGTTTTCAACCCATAAAGACACAGGACTGACCCTTTGGAAAGCAATGAATAAGATAAGATGAATCCCTAGAACTCTAAAAGACATGTTCAAGACATCTGAAATAGCTCCATAAAAGGAGCCATTTTTAACCACTGAAGATGTTCAAAGGCAGAATGAGTTTCATTGATCACAAGTCTAATGATCCTTTTAATTATCCTCCACAGAAATCATTTTCTTGAAGATGATTTTCCTTCTAAAATTTAGATACTGTGTAGTGTTCCTTTACATGTGATCAGTTTCTTTAACAAGGCTTAACTTCAGCTTTTCCAATATTCAAGCAGCTTTCTTGGTGCAGGTTCCTTGAAGATCCTGTAGATTTATTTTTGACCTAACAAAAATAGTAAATAAGGCATTTGAAGTCATTGCTCTGTGGTATATTCTCTCTCATACAATTTTTATATATTGTGCTGTATTTGGGGGGAGGGGAAGAGGTGATGATGCAGAGAATGGTACAGAAGCTTTGCATTTCTCACCTATTATGGATCATGTGGCTTTTGACTAGATGCCCTGCTGCCAATGCTGCTATTAATGATAACTCCCCTGCCATTACTGTGGCGCACACAATTTTAGCAAGTTGACGTGCATTTTCACCAGGGTTATCTTGGCTTGCCCCCTGAACCCCTAGCATCTGTAGATAAAAAACAGTAAAGTTACACTTTAAAATCCAAGCACCAGTCAGTGTGCCTATTTGTTCATACAGAAAAATATTCTATTTAATTCATCACACCATACAAATTAGCTTTAAGTCCCTCAGATACTAAAAAGAAATGTTTAGTTTTAGAATAAACATATGTATATTAATTAATTGGCCAAAACATCTTGGGCGCCTGTAGACTCACTCGGACGTGAGCCGTCTCAATTAAATGAATCTGCTAGAGCATGCTAATTAGCACGCTACAGCAGCCTCAGCATCTCATGTATTCAGCATCCCCGCACTTCAAAATGGAGGCAGGGGCACTAATTAATGCTTGTCAAACGAGTATTAGTTAAAGCACCTCTGCCATCATTTTCATATGTGGGACACTGAATACACAAGATGTTGCAGGCAATTGAATTAGAGCAGCTCCTGAGAGTCACTCTAGTTAAAGCGCCCCTCCACCCCCAGCCTGGACTTGTAAAGATTCCCCTTATTCCCTTATGTCTACAACTTTGGAAGAGACATTACTGAGGCACACTATACAACAGAATTAGGAGAAGCTAGTTTAAAAAAAAGACAATTTCCTTTCATGCTCTGTACCTGCAAGCAGGCTTGCTGTGGTAGTAAGTTGGTCCCTCCACCAATAGTTCCAATTTCTATAGAAGGCATTGTGCAGCTGATATACAGATCTTCATTAGTGGGACCAGTTAGCTCCATCAGAGTGATGCAGTTTGAGCTGCCCACATTCTGTGCTGCATCCTTATATTAATATAGAAAAAAAGAGAAGAGAACTTCTAGGTAAGTTCTAAATGTTGTGAAGCTAGTTAGTCGTATTTAAAAAAAGTGAATATACTTAGTTAATATAGTCAATTCAAAGAACTTACCTGCCCACAAGCAATGTAGATGGCTGTAACAATGTTTGCTGCATGAGCATTGTATCCACCTATGCTACCAGCCATTGCAGAGCCCACCAAGTTCTTGTTAATATTAACTTCAACCATAGCTTCTGTAGTAGTCTTCAATACCTGGACAAAAGCATAAGCTTTTACTGTACTTCTAATTAGAGGGCAGTAATAATCCCCTATTGTATCCTAGTAGAGCCCCCTTTAGGCTAATTCCATGGGAGTTAAATTTGCCTCAAAATAAATAAATAAATACATTTGTCGTTCATTTAAGAAAGGAGCCATTGCAGCTGCTAGGGAAGATTTCCAGTAAGAACAGCATGCAAACCACTGCAGCAATGCCTGCCACAGTCTACATATAGTCCAAACACAGGTAACATGTATGTCAACAAGAACAGCAACAAACATGATTTGGCAGAAACATCACATTAACAATCTGAGTCTCAGACTGCTTCTAACACAGCTAGCAAACATCTTAAATCACCCTCATCAGTATACCAAAACCTTCAGCTTCCTTTTAATTTTTATAACTATGTTATATATTTGAAATACCAAATTCTGCCATACCCTGAAAAAATCATACATTCAAAAGCAGTAGATAATCTGATATTTAAATATTAAGTCACAACAAATACTTTAGTGACTGATGAATCATTTTTATTTTTAAATATAATTAAAAACAAAAAACCCTTCTGATTTTATCTGAAGCTCTTAAAAAATTTCCAATCTTGTGCTCAGGAGTGCAGCAGAGTGTAGGTCTGCTGCTACAGTTTAGCACACATTTACCACGAAGTATTAGTTTGAAAAATTATATTAAGAAATGAGCTTTACGAATGAACTTTAATTGGTAACTGTATAAATTCAATCAATTTGTATTTTCTGAACTGAGGGAAGCAATTTGATACCTCTTTTCAAAGCACTACAGAAATGTAAACACTAAAAATGGAAAATGATTACTGCAAAATGAAGTGATGAAATTTAGATAACTGGATTAAACAGTACAAATTTCTTAAGTGTGAGACCTATCAGACTGTGAGATACTTCTTTGCCTTGCTTTTGGAGACTCTCACCACTTACAATACTGATGTAAAAGCAAAGTGAGCTGTAATGCATGCAATTTACAAATCTGTTTCAAGGTTCGTTCATTCTTTTTTTCAGTTTAAATCAAAACAAGCTAAAAACAATTAGTTTAAAAATGCTTTTTATGAAATAAGTAAAAGTAAAGTACTTACTTCTCTGACAACCTTGGCAGGAATAATTGCTTCACAGACAACAGATTTCCCTCTTCCCTCTATCCAGTTTATGGCAGCAGGCTTTTTATCTGTACAATAGTTACCACTAACAGCCAAAACTTGGAGATCAGGAAACTCTTCATGTAATCTTACCAGTGCCTTTTCTGTGCCCTGTTAAAAGAAACAATCTCTCTGAAGTTTAACCCTTCACAGATGCATAACAAAATAGTAGAGAGTTTTACTACTCATCCTGAAGCCAGTAAAGCATCAGCACCAAACTGAGCCTCTAGGTTTAGCACGCAACAGTGCTGCTCCAGAACAACACTGAAAAGGAACTATGCTTTAGAAAGGGTGCTTGTTTCAGAACCTTGGACTCTCCTCTTGGGACATGGGGTGCTGGCATACAGGAATGACAATCTTCATTCTATCTGTTCCTATATTCCTGGTTAATCTGGGGGAATAAGGAAGACACAGACATTTCTCATCCCCACAACGCACACTAACAGAGGACTAGAGTGCACTGGCTATTAGTGAAGTACAAACACAATATGGATTGAAAATACTGGCTCCATTTTGCTTCTTATTTTGGAACTGAGGTATAAATGTCTGAGTTCTGCATCCTCCATATGCTAGAAAAGCAGTCAAGTTTGTATAATTTTCAGTGCCCTTGTGGAGCACCTGCTCATTTGCCAACTCCTTGATGAGATCTGTACGAAGGAGAACTTCGCTGCATCAACAGAAAGAGCCATCACTTGTACACAATTCTGGAAAAAACATCTATTTTATGACAAGGACATAAGAAGTGCCCCTGTGTAGCCAAACCTCTTTATGTGGATATGGCCATGGTTTGTCTTTTCTTGTAGATATAAATCAGCACAATAGAACCTGGATGGTTTGTGAGTTTAGGTTCCTGAGCTCCCTGCAAAGATGAGAATTTGCAGAACAGCCAGAAGTTTACATGCAGCTACAACCAACAACTATACAGGACTCCTGAAGTGGTCCTACTGAGTAAAGAGGTACCCTTTAAAGTAAAAGCTACTAATGCTTGTGCAGCTTCTTTAATGTATTGTGAAACCTCTGATTCATCCAATCCAGGTTCTAATGTATTTAACTTGCATCTCAAATAGTGGATAAGCTGTTCTGGCTGTTCAGGCCAAAACAGGATCGTCAATAATTTCCTTAGAAAGAACAAGCATAACAACAGATTTTAATTACAGAAGAACAAATTTTTGATCCAAGTGAGTCAAAGAAACATATCTATAATAAAAAAGGCTACTTTAACTCTCTTTTAAATGTCCTACTCTTGTTTATGGTCAAAGAGGTAAAGTCAAACCATTCTGTGTTCTTACTCATCCAAATAGACATATGGGAAATTAAGTTCTATGCACACCATGAGCAGGGCACACTTTAGTTACTAACCCTTGGTGCTGACTGGCACAAAATTCACATGAGCAGTCAGTGTTAAATAGCAACAACAACATGTATATGCCTCAGCAACTTGTGGAATACACACCAGGTCAAAAGTAAAAAAAAAACCTACAGAACTTGTACCGCAACTGATGGGCTGACAGACAGTGAATGTGTTGCATTACTGAAGAAACAGCTAGCCAGTATACAGTGATGGGGAGGGCTTGGGGGGGAAGCCATATCCTTCATCATAACTTTGATAATATTTTTTGCTAAGAGCTGCAAGTATGAAACCAAAGAGCCACTTTATGACTTGGGAACTGCAGTCTCAGTACCATTAAATTAGCTCTCAGTTCATTCACCAACTTTAACACCTTCTCCCCGCAACACAGACACATTTGTTTAAAAACTATTTAGAAATGCAGAAACAGAAACTAGACCTTACTTTTGAGAGCATGTTCATTCCCATTGCATCCCCTGTTTTGGACTGAAAACGGATATAAAGGTTACGACCAGCCAAACTGATGTGAAGCTTCTGTAGGCGGGCAAACCTGTAAGAGTCAAATGACAACACAGGAAATATTTCCTTTCTCCCTTATCTCCATAAGGGCTAACTGATATTCAGGTACAAATGACTGATAACCCATAATTAATGGTAGATAACCCTGCTAACCACAATCTGCTCCTCCTCAATGTAGAAAGGGAGGCCATCAGCATCAATTATCAGGCATAGAGTTCTCTCAAAAGAAGGGCTTAAAATGGACTAGTCCTGAGAGTATTTTTTACTGCTTTTTATGCAACTTTATTTCTTCTTGCTATGACTAAATTGCTGACTGTCCTGTGACATGCAACACTTATTAATAATGCAAATGTTAACCAGATAGTAAACATTAATAATGTTGCTCCATTTTCAGACCAAAATTAGGCAAATCCCAGATAGGAACATGATAATTTCTTGCATCATAATATAAATAGACACAATTTGGAGCTTTCTAAAATGAAGCATGCTCACACACATTTTATCTCTATCTATATATCTCTCATCTAAAATGTGAAATGCTTTACAGGAAGTTATACTAACCTGCTTGTGCTGTCAAAGGACTCTTTGATTACTTTAAACCCTTCTGAGTTTTCAAGCCAAGCCTTCACCTGTGCAGCAAGACAGGCAGTGGGTAGTCTTACAACAGGTCCTCTAGTCATTCCATCTCCTAAAACACAACTGCTTGCTCCTCCACTAAGCTAAGACCAAAAGGAACATGAACACGATTATGAATGACCGATAATGTTATAGAAACAAAATATATAGTGACAGTTTTTACATAAATTGATAACTTTGAGGCCAGGCAAGCAGCTAACCAATTCCGTCAGGTACTCACACATATTGCTCTGCACCCTCTGTTCGTACTTGCGACTAGACACCCTTCTGTTGTTGCCATTGGAACTTGAAACTCTTTGCTATCCAGAAAAAGAGGCCCGACTACACCTACAGGGATGGGCATGTATCCAATCACATTTTCACAGCAAGCTCCCATTACCTTAGAAATAAAGTTAAACATAACTGTCATTAAAGATGTTACATTGTTATAACATACTTCATGAACAAGTCTGTTTTTTCTTTATCCACAGAGCAGATTCCCATCCCAATGCTTATAAATAAATCAAACAAGTTACTTATATACTACCAACTAGCTTATTCATACAATGGAACTTTGTTTTAATGCATTTTATGGTGTTTTTATATTTGCACAGTTTACTGTACTTGTAAAAGAATAATAGTAATCTAGTGTAGCTAACTAGACTGTTTAATTCTTGAAGCAATGCCTGGTAATGAATAAAACTACATTTTTTTATGTTAGTGACTGCTATGTCCTTGTATCTAACAGAAAGTGTTACTACATTACATGAAAACTGCTCTAAATGGACTGTCTGACTTTGTAAGATTTTCCTTTCAATTAAGACTAAAACTCATTTTTCCATTCATCCTACTGAACTCATCTGTAGCATTAACAGAATCCCATGTTAGTGGGATTAGAGACCTGCATATAGTTATCTGTTTGTGTCAAATAGCCAAAATTATCTAGATTCCCAAGATTTAATTTAAAATAAATTACCCTGTACTACACTGAAGGTTCTCACAACAGTAAGAACTGAATGCAAATCAGTGTAATCTGCCATTTTTGAAGTATTTGTACTGAATCAGATCCCAAACTAAATCAAGGTCAGAGAGCTCTCTGATAACTACTCAGAAATTATTGGTATACATGAATTATAATAATTTTGAAAAAACTGGGATAACAGAAAAGTTTCCTTGCAAATTAATTCATTCTTACTTGTCTACATCATCCTTACCAAAGAATAATTGTAATTCCTGTAAGGAAGATACTCTAAGGATGTAGGTTCAGGGAGCTTCTGAGATAAAATCTGTCTGCGGATGGATACACCACGTTCTTGAGTCTCCATCATCATTTCCAATTTGTAGGCAGGAATGTGCTTAGCATTGACAAGGTTGATGACCTCAGCATCAGTGAGAAATTTTGCACCTTTCTAGATATATTGAAAAAAAAAAAAAGATGCTTTGATTGCATGGTAGAAACTGGAAGTACAACTATTTTTCCAGTGTGGAAAAAGATGCCCTTTATTTCAGAATCAGCAGATCAACCTTTTGAAGAGATATTTCAATATCAATATGAGATTTGCAAGATGCAGAAACATTCCAACTTAACTTCTGGTTTACTTATATCAGTTATAAATGCATGTGACAGTGAACAGGCAAACTCTGCACTAGCAATGAAAGCCTTACACTTCTCTTTTCTCACCTCTGTATTTTGAAGTATACAGAGACATTCTTCAATAGAACGTGGGTCTTTGGGTAATTCAACTTCAGGCTCTTTTCTATTAAATGAAGAAGTTTCCACTGGGGCACAACTACCAACAACAAATGTAGCTTTGACTGATGACTCTGCTAATACAGGTTTTATGACTTCAGCTGCATAAAGACAATTAGAAATAGATTTTAGGTTACCAAAAATTTAAAGCAGACAAAATATTTTTGGTTATAAACCAGATCCAGTATTAAATTAATTATTCAATACAGATGTACAGGATCAGGCCCAAAATCTAAAGATACCCTAAACAAAATTACCATTTCCCTCTTTGGAATTTATAGCTTCTTCACCCATGCTGGATTTCTGATTATTTTGTAAGAGTCCAGATTGTCTTCTGCAGCAGTTCTCAGGAATCTTTTTCTGGATCATCAATGGAGATGTTATAGGGTTTTTCAAAGAGAGCGTAGACTCAGTTTCTGTTTGTTCAAAGAAGATGTATTTCACAGCAAGCAGAAGGGCTAAACCAAGAGTGATTACTTGCTCAATATCCATACTTGCCATTCTAAAGAAAGAATGCAAAAAACACCAAGTTAAAATGTGTTTTAGAAATGTATTGATGCAGCATTGTAAACCCCCTGCCCCCCCAGAATCTCACACAATAGTTTAACAAGCAAAACAGAAGACAGTATCTATCTCAAGGAAATGGTACAAAACCAATCTACAATATATCTCTGCTAGCTAATTTTATATTTCTGTTCTGTATTTTATAAAATATACCGTATCTTCATTAGTTTTAACTAGAACAATATGCTGATCGTATGGTAGGCAGATGTAACTAAGTCAGTCATGCTATCCGCTTTATCCCTGCTTAAATGGAAAAACAAAGCAGCAGAGTCCAGTTTTCAGAGCTAATGGGAATCTACAACTCCCACTAATTCCAGGTGAGTTGTGGGCAGTCAGTACTTCTAACAATCAAACCCACAGTACTTTAATTAGAAAATAAATTTATTTAATGGAGAGATAACAAAGGTAAGTATCTGTTTCTACATTCCTTGAAGGCAGTGAAATCTTGTGCACTTGTTCCCAATGAATACAGAAGCTGGTATGAACAGCTAAATAAACTACTTCAGTGTCAATAAACTCCTAAATCTCCCTCCACAACCAGTTTGCTCAAATTTTATTTCTGTGTGAAGTTTTTTCAGATTTGTGAACTTGTAATTGATGACACACAAAAAGGTCATTCTGCAGTTTTTGTACTGAAGAAAACTGTTCACCGCCAAGCAAAGTATGTTCAACTAAACAAAACATAGGCCCAAGGAAAGAAAGAGAGATCTTGGCTTTAGGAAGGTCACTATTTTGTTCAAACTAGATATAATGATGATATATCTAAGTACATAAATAAAAGAAATGCAGGTGCTGAGAAAATGTAAGTTTTATTTTCAATTATTTCTTGCAATGTCTCTTTATTCATCTGCTACAGCACTCGAGTTAATTACCTTATTTACCTGAATCCAGGATGACTTTGAATTTAAGATGACTCCCCAATAATTAGATTCTATACATGGAAAATTATAAATTTATTATGGCATATGTAAAATTGCTGGTGACTAGCCACAGCCCTCTTTATACTGGCTAGGTGGTGGAGATAGGAGAGGATTTTTTTTTTTAAACCAGTCAAGGTCCCTCATATGCAGGGACTCATAACACAGCCAGATCTACTGAAATTATTATAGCTACACATATCTGAAACTCAAAAAGTAGCTGTAACGACCCTGGAGAATAAGCCTGATAAGTAAAAGATGTAATAAATCTTTTTAGTAGTCAATATTTTCAGCTACCTGGAAAGATAGAACTGCCATAAAGAAACATTAGGTTCAATTCTCTTTGGTGTATTTTCATCCAGTCCCACTGTGTTTTCTGCAGTACTGTTCTGAGCAGATGGTTCTGCTATCCAGCGGCTGTGGGCATGAACAAGAACCAAACCTAAAGACTAATAAAAAAGAAGGCAGTTAACCAGTTTGTTTTTCAGCTATAATTAGTTAACTAATCTAATAACATACAGTAAATTTTTGCTTCCTCCCCAGGCCTCAAAGGTCTGCTTAAAAAATCTGGGCATAAAGTACCATTCTTCATGCCTAAAAGCTTGTCTAATCTCTCTCCCAAGTATACGGTTGAGCCAATAAAAGCTCTCACAAAAAACCTGGTTTCCTGCTTTGATATGTACTTTAATTATGTCCTTACCCTTTTCTAGGAAGAAGGGAAAGGGGAAAGGAAAAAAACCCCAACACATACCATAATCATTTTAACCCTCTGTGTTACAGGGTTTGGCTTATTTTCTTCTTCTTCCAAAACACGGGCAAAGTGACTAAGCTGCCATATGGGACGCCCCTCCCGACTTTCCCGAGAAAGCTGCAAAAATAACCAAAGGTCAGTGCACACAATTAAATAGAACAGGAAGACAGACTTACCTCTAGAAAATTTAATTACTGAGTTTGTCAACAGCAGAGGGCATATCTATGCTGCAAACTTCATGTACCAGACAGCAGAGGACTCAAAAAATACTGTGCTACACAATCTACCCCCTAATCCAGAAGGACTACCTACATTTACTTGCTACTGGAGTGTGGGCTACTTAGTGCTGGCACTCAGCAATGCCAATTAGTCTGTCCAAAGCATCAAAGAAACATGGCTACATTGCTTCCAGTTCCAGGAGATAGCTTGTAGAGAAGAGAGGTGTTTCCAAGGGTGCTACAACCTGGTACAGTAAATTCGCAATGCAGCCATACAAAAAGTTGCATTGGTTTAACTTCAAATCAGTATTTAATTCAGTGCAACCCCCACTATGGGCACTTTTTCACTTAAAAGTTGCTTATTTTGGTTTACTTGAAACCAACAGCAAACCAACTGAAACTAAGCCAGAATATGCACACGTTTAACTAGATCATTTTAAGAGCTTAATTAAATGGGCATAACTGTCTCATGCAGACGCATCATTTGTTATGTTTGATTTACTTAATTATATTAAAGACTCGGTGACAATATATGAAGCATCAAAGAGAAAACTGAGACCCAGACTGAAGACTTCAGCCTAAAATGTTCAACTCTGTGTTTTAAATTAAATCTAAATCTATACAGTAAAGAAATATACAGTGTAACTATGGGAGCATAATCCGATTTGAGAGGTAGTCCAGAAGTTAAACATGAAAACAACTATGAGTTTTAAATACACTAGAAGATTATATTCTATTTTAGCTTTCAATTTCTTGTATTTATTGTAGTCTTTGGCCCAGGTGCATCATAACTTTTAGCTATGATTATGATTTCATTAAAACAAATTAATACACTGAAGGGACACAAACCAAAAAGGGTAGATTTACCCAAACCCAAGACATCTTCAAATTTAAGACAACTGCCCAACAATTAGATTCTATACATGGAAAATTATAAATGCATTTTAATTTTGTACATATAGAATCGAATTAGTGGACGACTGTCTGAAACTTATCCCTCCTACTGCTACGGCAAAGAAAGCAGTGGCAGGGGGCAAGGGGCCAGACCTTAGCCTCTTGCTCCCCTGCCCCTGTCTGTGCCTCCCTCTCCAGAGCCCGTCCACTCTGCTCCTCCATGCCTGTGCCTGTCCCTCCCAATCCCTTGCTCCTCCCTACTCCTCCCTGCAGCCTGCACTTCAACCCATTACCCCCCTCCCACCTCTGTAGCATGTTACCCCGTTTTTAAAAGCAGTAGCTAAACAAAGAAAATTATGGCATAGACATTAAGCCACTGTGCTCTAATACTGTTAATGTGATCTTGAAACTGGTCTTACCTCTAAGACCAAGGACACACAAGCTGGAAAGAAGGTCATGAAAACGAAGTAGTTGGCAAGAACTGACATGCAGCCAAAGCAGCACATGATTTCAAGTTGTCGTACTCCTATACACACACACACACACACACACACAAAAGAAAAAGGCCAAATCCTTACATTTTGGGAGCACAACGTAAGTTTCCACATACAAAACATGTTTACAAGGCTAACAGGAAAAAAAAACATTTTGCTGACTTGCTATATCACAGAAAGGACTGTTTTTTCCTTTGACTGAGAAAAGTGAATATATGATAAAAAATAGCTCTGTATTTGTTTTTAAACAGATGCACTAAAATATTTTTAGAACTTTCTAAATCTTCTATTAGGTTTTACAGTGTATAATGTGCCTCTAGGAATGAAACAAACTGTGTAGTTAAGCGTTAAAATATATTATTACTGTTCAAACTCTAATCATAGGACTAGTCCCAACTTTTCAGGCTTCAGTTTTCAATTTCCATTCCTCTGTCTAGCAGCAATAATAAACTTTAATCCATGATATTTTGGAGAGTCAAGTATCCAAGGAGTCAGGAACATTTGCCTGCAGCTACTCTTTCATAAACACTGAATGCTAACCAGTTATCTCATCTTTCTTTCTAATTTTTGTGTTATAATCCAAAACCAAAAAAGTTCCGGAAGCAATTTAAAATGTCAGTATTTGTCTAGTCATAAACACTGCAAAAATGATACAATTATAATAAAGGTACATTTAAAATAAACTGAATCTTAAAAATGGCAACAGCAACAAAGTTTAAAGGTATTCTTCACAGGGAAAAGATAGCCTTGGGCATTTTTCAGATGTACCAAAGTAGCCCAAAAGGTTTTTCTT
>NW_005842755.1:623258-629661 GCF_000455745.1 Alligator sinensis | reverse complement strand
TCTTTCCCTCCAGAAAAAGCGATTCATATTAGGCTAGACAGGACCTGAATTTCTAAATGGATTTAAAAAATATAAGAGAACTAATGAAGTGTTAGAGAGAACAACAGAGAGAATACTAAGAATGGAAATAATTTTTAATTGTACTATTTAACTCTTGTTGGCAAAATGATAAAAGTTTTGGACATGTTACAGATTCAACACCTGATGTCTTCAGTTAAAGTAAGAGAATTAACTGGATAAATCCTCCAATATATCCAACAGGTCCCAAAGTGGAAGTGACAAGCAAATGAATATTCCAGGTATTTTTAAGAAGGTAAACCAGCAAGAAAAAATACCCTCAGAAATCCACAGACTACCAATTCATTTTAGACATTATTACGGCATATTATATTTATCGGTGACATTATCGGCTAAACTGGCCAAAAAAAGCCAACAGCTGATGTGTTGATTTTCCTTTTATAGGTGACGATCTGATATGGCACCAATATATTGGTGCACCTCTACTTTGAAGTATTTAAGACAGCTAAATTTTAAAAATCTTAAATATTGTAGATCTCTTTTTGTGGACTTATGGCTTACAGTTTATTCCAAAAAAATTACTGAATTATTTATGTCTGAAAAACTACTACTTTTTACACTTAACTACTTCTCCTTAATTACTAGACCTAGAATCAATGAAGATCAAGAGGTATACGAAAGAAAAATGTCACTGGAAGTTTTAATTAAAACAGCCTAATAATCCTTAGCACATAGTTCCAATTTAGAAACATTAGTTCTTGCAACAGCATGACGTAGGCAAGCAAGTGGTTTTATCTCATCCATTTGTAAAAAAAGGTTCCACTATAATGGAAGATTTTAATTTAGACAAGATCCAGCTCTGCAAATGGTTATGTGCAGGAGAGCTTTGTACCTGCACACTATTCCATAAGAACCTAACGGAATTAATTATTTTTCCATCGGGTCATCAGACCTCAGTACTATTCAGATCTGAACAAAAAAAAAAAAAGTACTTAAAAAAAATAGTGGTATCTCCCCTACCGTGCCCACACTGTGAAACATAATGGATCAAAAACATCAATTATTTGAGGACCTGAAGATACCCGATACTATAATTCAGAGAACTAGACCCTTGATTTTGTCACTCACCGGACATGGTACCAACACCAATCACAAGACACTCAACAAGGGCATCTAGTGTAAATGTAGGACCCAAGATTGCCATTCCACGTGAAATATTTTCTCTTACTTCATCCTATAAAAAACACAAATTTCTATCAATTAAAACAAAGATAAAAATTGGAAAAAAGGAATATTTGCAGTTACTGAAGTCCGCAGAGAATGGTTAGACTCACAACTTTTGATTCCTGAAGAATTGGATTGGCAGGAGTCAGAGGAAAGATGCAAGGACAGGCATAACTGGTGAGCTAGATTTGTTCCTAGAACCTCTTAATCCTCCAAAATAATAAGATACAAGCCCTCGAGCAGGACTAGGCCTGTTCTTACGTTCTTAGCTTCATATAGAAGTACTATAGTTATAACTAACAAAGCAAGGATTAAAAAGGCTTAACTTCTTACTCAATATAGATGCAGTTGTTCATTCCTCAAATTCTCCTAAGGCTGTATTTGTTCTTTACTTTAATCATTTCAGTTCATTCAGGCTGTTATCCCTTTTCTTAAACATTTTTATTACTTCATCATTTATGTAATCTAATTAAAAAGTAACTCTTTATTTTAGATAGCAGGTGTTCTGAATCACATTTAAATTAAGACAGACTTTTGATTTAAAAAATTTGTAAGGTTTTTAAAAAGATACAACATAGCAACACAGAACTACTTAATTTCTGTGCCAACTAACTTTTAAATAATAGTTGTTTTCTATTCTAAGAAAATTAAGACTACTCTGGATCATAGGCTGAGTCCTAAACAACACATCCCTTTTTCTTATGAAACAATCCATTTAAAAAGGCATTCCAGGTCTCCCAAGAAAATAAAATCTCATGGGTATAATTGTTCATGAAGAATTCTCCTCTCGCACAGGAAGTTTAAAAATGTCTCTTTCTTCAAAAATGAAAATTATATCTAGATGCCTGGATCTGAGTCTCCAAATTCAAAAGCTTAGTCCTACTCAAAGAAGGAATTTAATGATAAAGCTAAAAAAAATTATTATAATGACATTAATGTTAAAATAGAAATTTCAGACTTTAAATGGAACAACATAAAGAGGTCAATGAAAAAGAGAGAGACTGGAGCCCAATCCGAAAAAGTCACTGGCAACAATCCTAAGAAAACTGACAAGGTTTAAAAAAAGTAAATATCATTACATTCCACATTCCAGTACAGGGCATTATTATTCACCAATTTTAGGAGACTAAAAATTGTAGGAATTCTCTCACGCCCCTTAATTCTAGTAATTAATATTATAACTTGCTTACTGTATTTTCTCCCTCACAACACACTTTTCCCCCAAAACAGATGTTGAACATAAACAAAAACATAAGAAGTATGGTGATGGCAGTTTCTGCTGCTTGTTCTGGCTGGGCAAAAACAAAAGTACAGTCTGCACATGATCCATAGGGAGCAGAACAATAAGTAGCTTGGCTCCCCTGGTGCTGCTACTCAGTTATGGGTTAGATGTTAGATGCTAGGGTCGGAAGGGACCTCAATAGATCATCGAGTCTGACCCCCTGCATAGGCAGGAAAAAGGGCCCCCCAGGGTAGGGGAGAGCACCACCTCCCTTGGGAGCCCGTTCCAGACCTTGGCCACTCTAACTGTGAAGAAGTTCTTCCTAATGTCTAGTCTAAACCTAATCTCTGCTAGCTTGTGGCCATTATTTCTTGTAACCCCTGGGGGCACCTTGGTGAATAAATCCTCACCAATTCCCTTTTGTGCCCCCGTGATGAACTTATAGGCAGAATGTGCTAAAATGAGTTTTTTTTCATTCTGCCTTTCGAAAACAAGGTGCAAATGTTATTCCAGGGTATGATGTATGCAAGAAAATATGGTATTTATTCATGAAACTAAATGGCTTTTCTTACAGTTTTGTATCTTAAAAAAGGCAAGGATTCTTGCTATAAATAAATTCAGTGAGATGGAAAAAGAGTTATTTAGAATAGCATATTATTAGGATAGGGAGCTCAAAACTGAGGCCACACAGTGCTTGGATACTTAAAGCAAGCAAACAAAACCCCCACAAAATGTATGTTTCATACAAGAAAGCATAAAACTTTTTTTTTTCCTCTCCTTTTTACTTAAGTCCTTTACTTAAGGATTGTTCAGGTGGTTGTACATGTACCTTACAACCTTTATTCTAATTAGTTTTGTGTCTGTAATTGATAGCTTTACTAACTAGGTTTGCTCATTGTCTTTACACTAAAATCACAGGCCCAGATCTCGTAAGCAATTCCATACGAGTGAGTCTGCTAAATCTGACCAGTCCTATTGATATTTTAGCCAGGCTACTCATTTAAGCGTCTCCTAACCTAGAATATCAGAAAGTTAGAATTTTGAATTTCATAATGGAATTCATAGTGGATTTTATATTCTATATTAACAGACTTGACATAGCATTAGTAGGCATAGTTTTGTCCATGCACATCTCAGTTCTCTGGCACTCATATTCAGGTGATAAATTCAATACCTAAATTATTAAAAAAAATGCTCACCTGTGAGTTGGAACTGAGTGCAAATTTGGCTAATGCACTGGCTCTGGAAAGATCAATAAGCAGCAGGAAAAATGGCAATGCCTCACTGAAACAAAAGGAACTTGTTAATGACAAATATCATTACATTAAAATAAATTAACAAAAGCCCAAATCTGTGCATTCTCCCTAAAACAGAGGGGAAACATTTTTGAAGAGGGAGCTACATATGTTAATCTATCAATTATAGAGTTCTAAATAATTTAGATCAGAAAAACTCTTACATCATTTTAGAATGAAAAAAAGTTCCATTTTTCTTTTAAAAACCTAAAAATACATAATACTTACTTCAAGCCTGTCAGTTCTTTGTCCAGGAAGTGAATTACCACTGTACTAAAAACAAAACTTGAGAAGATTGTGAAGAGGCCAGCAATACCTTTAAGAAAAAAATACTGAAAGTCACACATTTAGATGCCAGCTAAGACAAACATGAAAAGTCAAACAGCTTACAATCTAATTTTCAACTTTGTCAAAAGGTATTTTTTTCCAAAAGATTCTAGAGTCTGAGTCTTCTCTTTTGCAACAAAAAGCAGTTCTCTAAGACTCAAGTATTTTAGTGCTACTGTAACCCAGGGTATTTATTTGATATTCTGACTCTTTTGAGCACCAAGGCAATTCCAGCTAATTCTACATTTGGGAAGGATGATTTCGTTCATACCATAACATTACCTAGAGAAGACAGAAACCAGTTTAAAAACTAAAGGCTAAATTTAATGCAGTAAGGGTTTTTTTCTCAGCTGCAGAATACAATGAATACTCATGAGAAAATACCACTTTTTCTTGTTATTAGAAAGCAAGACCTATTCAGAATGTCAAGTTGGGTGCTCGCTGGGAAAACCTAAAACATAAGAGTGAAAATCATTTATGAAATTACTACTGCAGTAAAATTTAATTGTGATCAGAAATGCACACAGATCCAAAGAAGGGCCACTAAGGTGGTTAAGGAATGGAAACCTTTTTCTATGAAAAAAATTAAAGAAGCTTGGCTTGTTTGGCTTAACCAAAAAAGAGACTATGAAAGACACAGCAGAGCTGTACCTTACAGACTAGTCTGTTAGGTGCAACTCTTCCCTAGCTTCTGTCTAACTGCCGACTGACATAGCTAAATATCTCCTTTTTAAAAACAGAGATGGAGAAGGCATGTGATTACTCTTTACATACATGTTTGTAGGGTAAATATTCAGGAAGCAGAAGGACTTTTTAGGCCAAAAAATTATGCTAGCACAAGGCCAAATGGCAACAAACTGGAAACTATAAGAAAATTTCTAACCAAAGGAATAAAGTTTTAGAATAGTCTTCTAAGTCAATTAGATGGACAAAGGAACCTGAATTGCTTTAAAATTGAACTAGATAAGTTAATGGTAGGGTTAGTATGATATATGGACAGATATTTATAGCTAAACCATGTGTCTCATATAGAAGCCATATTCTCAATCCCAGTGTTGGGGTATAACATCTAAAATGTAAAATCTTTAAAATACAGATTTAAAAACACTGGTTAATTAAAAACAAAACCTTCCAAAGGAGATCCTTCTATAAATAAAATTGATTTTTTTTATGGTAAGTGTAGGAAGGAAAGGTGATATGTGAAATCTAGTCTAAGAAAAAATGTATTTGGCTTTGGCTTATTTTACTTTAATCCAGTAGTTAGTCAGCCTTTTACCATGAATATTTACAAATTTGTTTCTTTTGCAATTCAAGTCATTTCAGTACAGGAAGACTGCTGGTGTACAAACTTCTGATAAACTGGGATTCAAATGTAAATGCCATCTTTTTAAATTATAATTTTTCTTAAAGAAACCCCAAACCCATGGTTTAACAATGCTTAAAATTAAAATTACTGCTACATTTAAACAAAATAAAATATCCAGAGAATTCAAATGCAGATCTTCTGGCTTCTCACTAACAGAAAAGAAAAGAACATCAGCTACTCTGATTTCTGAGGGTGGCCAGACTAAAAAAGTTGATCCCACTATACATGTAAGTATTTATAATCTAATACTCACTATCATTCTACCAAAAAATAAACAAACAAATAAAATCAATAAATATACAAGTAATAAATACAAAATGAGATACAATACCTAAAATATATTTTGATCCAAGTTGCCTTAGATTCTGAAACTGGAAGTAAATGTAAAGGATTGCTATACAGCGTGTGATTGTCAGGATTATGATATCACTGCTCAAAACATCCTGTTTAAAATAAAAACAGCTTTAGTTGGCTTCCATATTAAAATCAGATGACTGCTTAACAATTAGAACTACCACAGCTGAGGCTATTAAAAAAACAACAACAAACAAACCATGGGATTCTACCGTAATACAGCAAGGACTTAACCTTTTATCAAGTATTCAAAAAATGTAAATATTGCAAAAATACTGAAGTATTAATGCCAAGTCTCTGTGATCTAGCAAGTATCTTATGATTAAAAACTCAATTAAACAAAGACCTACTGTATCATACTGTCAAACACCTGCTCATAGAACTATAAACTTCCAAAAACAGGGAAATGATGTGGACATTTTTTTTTTTAGTGGCTAGCATGAGAATTACTTTATTTCTAATAATGCACTAAGATTCTTCAGCATCTGCCTCTACTGTATGAGAAAAATCTGTATCTTAAACAGAGAAGTTTCAGATAATTAGTATACCGACTATACAAAGCAATTTAAAAATTCTTACTTCTTCAAACTTTGGGCA
>NW_005842755.1:619711-623248 GCF_000455745.1 Alligator sinensis | reverse complement strand
AAAAATTCTTACTTCTTCAAACTTTGGGCACCCAGAATCCCAGCCACAGATCTTATCGTTGCCTGTAAACATCTTCATAGACATCATACAAATGGTTAACGTCACAGTCCCAACAATGACTTCCCATGGATGAGAGGCAACAAAAAGTCCGTGCATTCGAAAGAGCCTAGACAACATTTTCATGTTTGTTTGTCTTATACCTAGAACGATATGCAATAGAAGAATATTTAACATAGATAAGTGAAAGACATGGAAAAATGAGAAAGATCTGTAACTTCCTCCAAGCTACTTCCCATCAGCTTTGTTTTATCTTACTAAAAAAAAAATCTTAGCTCTATCACCTTACCTTCCAATTTAAAACAATGCATTTATTTCTACTGTCCCCAAAAAACATTTACCAATCTGTTCTACAGCTGCCTCAACATTCAAAGAAAAAAAAAATACCCCAAAACCATACACGGCTTTTCCATCCCAACTTCTCCAGACAACATACCATCACTTCCCTATCCTCCTCCAAGCACCTACTTGAAATCCCTGGATTTCTTCTTTTCCAGTCTCTTCTAACCTCCATAACCTTTTATGAATTACACTGGCCTTCCCTCTAGTCAGTTCTGCTCTTTAATTATTTCTTCTGACTTCTCTGCCCTTAAAGTCAATTGTTCCAACTTGCACATGCAAGGGCTATGAAATCTCCAGACTCTGCCTACAATTTAGATTTTTGTGTTAGTAACAGTTAGTTAATGTAGACCAGCCATGAACATTTTAAACACTAGGCCAACTAACTCTGCTTAACCAAAGATACTACATGCAAAATATAATATATGTCCTATGCTATTACTCCCATTAATGCTATTTTGGGGTTGGGAGATTTAAAAAAAAAAAATGGTAAGTGCAGAAGAGGCCTTAAGTTCTTACTGCAGTGTCTTCTTTTTCAATATTTCTTTGGGGAACTCTTACTTTTAACAGACCCTTAACAAGGCTCCAGGCTTGACTTCTTCAATATACCATCTCATTCCCTCCACATAGTTTCAGTGATTATTTTTATACTCATGACCAAACTGACCTATCAGATTTTTCATCATGCATCCACATCTCAAACACCTTGACATCTTATTTACGCTTCAAACATCAATCCCCTTATTAACTTCTCTATCAGTTCCCTGCATTTTCCCCACCCAACCCTACAATTTTAATACTATTTTGACTCCTCCTTTTTTCATTCCTCTTCTGCATGCAGGCACTCTACCACTTTATCTTCATTTTTCCTATTAAAACCTGTATCATTTTCACCTCTACTACATTCAATCTGCTTTAGCCTACCTGCCTCACACCATGCCTACCATTTCAGATCAATTTAAAAGCAATCCCAAAACCCTGAAGGTGGCATGGCAGATTGACACATTAGAGATTACCTGGTTCAGAGAAGCATAAGATTTCATAAGTGTCAGCATCTGATGAAATAGGCTATATTACTCTCCAAGGTTCCACCCTGCCCTGCCTTCTGCTTGACTTCAGACTAACATGGCTAACCACCTTTCTGAAGACTGTCAAAATGAAATGGTGGTGGTGTCACTGAAATCAATGGCAGAAATCTTACCAACTTTGATAGTCAGAATTTCATCCCTGTTCTTGATAAGTATTTTGGAAAATTAGTTATTGATACGAAACATAAAGGTGCTTAACTACTAACACTAATTAAAAATAATTCCATCAGCCAATGACAGGCTCCCATTTGTAACCCAAGAATGTTTTATCTGCCTGGAAGCAGCAGCTTTCATTGAATAAAGACATTTAGCTTCTTTTAAAAAGAACTTTAATACTGCATACTTACTGGATTACTGTGCATTGTAAAACAAAAAACAATTTTCAACAACTTTACAAGCACAGACTCCTAATTTTATTTAAATAGGAAAACATAATAATAAAGTTAATACAACAATGCTTACTATTGTTGCATAAGTGATGGGGCTCTACTGTATTTTTGATGACTTTCAGAAATATAAATCTTATAAAGTCTAGCACCTTCCAGCTTGCCCTCATTTCCCACAGCAAAATCTATTTTCTCAGCACAACTGTACTTCCTAGTAAGCTGACAAGTCCACTGATCCCAATTCATTCTCTGAAAACTGGCATATAACAATCTTTCTCCATCCTCGTGCACGGCGCCCCGGGGACAGCATGCAGCGACAAAGGGGGCTGCACAGAGTTTGTCAACTGTCCACATAGCAACATTAAATTCCAGCAGTGCAAGAAGGCAGCCAGACATCTGGAGTCACTTCTGTACACAGGGGCACTTGCAACAGTTGCCACCACTGCTGCCAAGATTGCATGGCTGCAGCAAAAGCCATTTTTTCCACCCTCCAGCCCCCGTCAGAATCCAGGGTGGTTGCCCACGTCATCTACCCTAGTTACACTGCTGTTAAATTAATTTCAATAAAGCCAATTTGTGAACCTACAGAAACAGATATTAACTGAATAAGTTACTGCAGACCCCTGCTTTTCTTGAAATAGCAGCGAGCAGTTCTTCTGTTCATCACTTTGTGAAGCACTAAGTAAACACAGTATGCTACATTCACCAACAGCCAGTGTCCCCTATTACTTATTCAAATGTATGCAGAATATCAAAGAGCACTTACGAAATGCAAAAAATTCCAGGTGCCTTGGTCAAACATGAAGTTTACAAGCCTACTTACAAAAACACAGGCTCCTGCAACCTTCTCAAATCCAAGAAAGAATTAAGGGATGAAAAAAGGAGACGAAAACACGTTAAATACTTTTAAACTGTAGCTGGCCAAAAATCGCAGTGACCTGCAAGGGAAGAGACTACCTATGTGCCACTTCATCAAGAGCAGGGGACAAAAACGCCCCCCAAAAAACAAAAAAAGCAAAAAAACCCAAACAGCATCTTATTAAACCATCAAAATAACATCCCATCAAGCCAGCAATAATCTCCCTAGGAACCATCCAGGCAGGTTCCCTCTCCAATTTCGTCACCTCTAAGCCCAAGTAAAATTGCAGTCAAGCACAATAAGCACTAAGAGGTAAGCACCCAACCAATGTAATCCCAACATTACTGCAGCGATGATGACATCCCTAGGTGGCCCCCAAGCCGCTTTCAGGGTGGATGTACAGTCACTGACTGGTATGACTATTGTTGCCCTTCCTCTCCTTCTACAATCCTACCTCTTTCAATACCCAAGACCTCTGGCTGTATTGCGCACCGCTCACTACAGTCATTTTTCAGCACCCTACAGAGGTCTGCAGGAAATGGACGCACCTTTATTTGAGTCCTGGGGTGAGAGACCTCCCACCCCTTCCCTCCCCTGCACACCAGGGCCGGGAGACCCCCCCAAAGCAAGTCCTTCCTGCGGTTTCAGACGAGACCCCAGCAAAAACAAACCGATCTGAGCGGTGCCCAAAGCGATGCTCAGGCGGCCCCGCCCACACAGCAGCTGCACCGGCCGGGCGGCGGTGAAGCGCCCTCTGCCCAGAGCCGGGGCGGGCGGCCGAGAGCTGGCAGGACAGGGGCCGCCCCAG